>NC_080388.1:11041444-11326271 GCF_028751815.1 Salvia miltiorrhiza
GGTATCAGGGACCCTAACCCGATTTGGTCGGGTAGTCGGGACCCGAACCGATACCCATCCCCAACCCGAGGAAGGGCTACTTTGAGTCATAAGCGAAAGTTAACGGAGGGCGAAGGCGAAGCTTAAGCGAAGCCGACGCGGAAGTCGGAAGGCCGAAGCCAAAGGCGGAAGCGCCGGCGGAAGCAGACGCGGAAGCGGAAGGCCAAAGCCAAATCGTAATCTCCGTGTCATGAATCCTAATGCTTAATCTTAAGTCCTAATCCAAATATTAATGCTCATTTCATAATCTTAATCTTAATTCCTAATCCTTATCTTAATCTTAATCTTAATTTCTAATCTTAATTTCCACTCTTATTCATCATCTTAATTTTATATCTAATGTGTAAACTAATTAAAACATTAATAATATATGAATGCAGGAAATATAAACATGAGTTTAGATAGAGGGTGGATGTATAGGCGATATGCTCAAGGTAGTCTAACAGGAGAGTTCATGGATGGATTGGAAGTATTTATCCATTATGCACTTTCGGTGCACAAGAATCGTCGTTATTCCAAATACGAACCATTTATCCTCGCCAATCAAGCTGCACAAGTTTATTATTGCTTGTATCCAAGTAAAAATAACAACAGAAGCAATTGGTTGGCTGCTTGTAAAGTGAAAGCAAGGCCAGTTGTTGAAGTTTCCACAACTGAACTTCCAACGGCTTTGCCTTTTCAAGAGGAAGTCGTAGGCAGAATATCTCTTACGAATATAGATGACATTTCAACAATGGTTCATCCACATGGAGGCGAGGTGGACATAGATCATGATGATGATGATGATGAAGATGATGAAGACCTTATTTTACAATCCCCCGAGTCTTCTAACACTGAATCAGATTGAGTAATTAATGACTTCAAATAAAACATATTTGAACATTTTATATATTTAATGTGTTAAATAATAAACTAATATACTAATTACTTCAAATTTGGATATAGATGGATGCTTCTACTCAATCCGGGTCTAATCCATCTGGGTCTAATCCATCCGGTTCTACTCCATCTGGTTCGGGTCCATCCGGTTCTGGTCCTATTTTCGATAATAGGCCGCCAGAGGATGAAAAACCTAATGTGGAGGAGGAACGTGTTGCTAGTGATGGGCGGACATGGGTTTATTTCACTCGTAGGTACGTTTCACAATGTATCAGTTAACTTCAAATTGTTTTGTACATTAATTCTAAATTTAATTTCAACAATTTAAGTATTCTGAGGCCGACTGGAGCTATTCGGGCTAGGGCGACTGATAGCTTTCAAGGTATGCCACATGAAAGTGGCAGCAATTGGAAGAATTTGACTGAGGGGATGAGGGATTTTTATTTTGATGAGTTTGAGGTACGATCATCTCATATATAATTTTTATATTCTAAACAAACAATCACAATACTAATTTTTCTCTTATTTGCAATATCTTTAAATAGAAAGCATTTTGTTGGGATAAAACGCAACATACCAGGCATGTTATTAAGAAAGCGTGGGTTAAGTCAGCTCGAGTGGCGTACAAGGATTACATCAGCAATTGCAAGAAGGTCCTGTTGATACATAAGAAGAAGATTGATTATCTTCAGCCTAACATTGAGGCAGCTTGGAGGGCTTATTGGGCTTTGCCTGATACTCAGGCAAGGTCTGCTCAGGCGTCCAGGAATCGCCGCTCAGAGCCAGGCGGTCCGGGTACAGGGATGGCTATCCATCATGGAGGGTCGCGCAGTGCTTTAGATCATGCTGAGCATCTGGTAAATTTACAATGTTTTATTTAAAATTTTGATGCATTACTAAATTGTTACTTATATTTTTAATGTGTTTTGTAAGGCTCGGGAGAGCAATATTTCTTTTGACGAGGCTACTTGGGCGACTTTTCGACGGATGCATTATAAGAATGGACAGTATACCGCTGGACGACCTGCGTAGCACGGGGTATGACGTTAATTTAGTATCTTTAAATTCCTTTGTTCGAATAATTTATTTTACAACTATTCTAACTATTTTTGTATTGTAGTTGGAGGTCGAGAGGCGATTGGCAGAGCTTCGCCAAACACAGGAAGAGGTCACACCCGCAGATGTAGAGCGCATCTTCCGAGAGGTCGTCGCTCCTGATTCGAGGGGGCGCATCATGGGATTAGGCATGATGATGTCTAGGGCGATTACTGAGAGCGGCGAGTCGTCGAGCACGCACTCCACTAGCACCTCCCAGTTTCCTTTCCCTGTTGCCTCGAGAGATGAGCTCATTACATTGAGGGAGGAGCTGAGCTCCACACAGAGGGAGCTAGAGGTCAGGAGAGCGAGCGAGGAGGCTCAGAGCAAGGCTATACAGGAGATGCAAGCCCAGATCGCCCTCCTCATGCGAGGATATCATGCACAGTCCCCCTCCGACGCCTCTGATGGGACCCACCCGGACCTCTGATTATATTATTTACTATCGTTTGTTAGATACTATACTTTGAATACTGAATTGCTAAACTTGTTGACATATTTTATGATTTGCTACTTTGTTATATTTGATGTCTTTCTACTTTGCTCATCTTCATGATTTTGAATAATTTATAGATTGCTATATAATTGAAAACAGGAATACAAAACAAAAAAATGAAAAAACAAAAAAACGACCGAAATTAAACAACGACTGAAATTTAAAAAAAAAACGGTCGTTACGAACTGACTGAAAAAAATAGGAAAAACGACCTCTAACGACCGAAATTTCGGTCTTTAAACAACGACCGAGTTAAAAACGGTCGTTAATGCTTTCGGAAGAACAACGACCGTTTTAATAACAGTCGTTGAACAACGATCGAAAATCGGGAATCAACGACTGTATTTCGGTCGTTGATCAACGACCGAAAAAAAACGGTCGTTGATGATCTCAGAAGATCAACGACCGTTTTTAAACGGTCGTTGATCAACGACCGAAATTCGGTCGTTGAGTCCACAATTTAGTCGTCCCTGGGAGCTTGGCTACGGTTTTAAAGACCGAATAAACGGTCGTTATAATTACATTTCGGTCGTTGAATTTCAACGACCGAAAAAAATGGTCATTGAAGACCACACGACGAACAAAACGGCGACCACAGTTTTCGGTCGTTAGATCTTTAACGACCGTTTTTTAGAGTTTAACGACCGAAAATTCGGTCGTTAGAGCCGCGTTTTCTTGTAGTGTACTCCCTCCGTCCCAAAGGAAATGTCCTCCTTCTTTTGGGCACGGTTATTAAGGATGCATTATCTGCCTAATCTAGTAGAATATTAAGGAAAATTCAGTTTCTACTAGATTAGGCAGCATATAAGATTCAATGACAGATTATGCATCATTTCAGTTTCTACTAGATTAGGCAGATTATGCATCCTTAATAACCGTGCCCAAAAGAAGGAGGACATTTCCTTTGGGACGGAGGGAGTATAATTTTAGATAAAAAAATAATATGTAAAAGAAATGCATAATATTTCAGATGTAATTTGGGATCACTGCTGAAATATACGTTTGATTGGAAGGTGGAAAGGTGGCAGAATGGAGATGGATGAGAAGTTTGGAATCACATTAGAGAGCTTAACAGATATTAAGCCACAATTCGCGTTTCCATCATATATTGATTGGTTTGGAAATGTGTATCACCGTGTATCACTCTTAATTTATTATAATTTTTAATATATTTTCTTAAATGTAAATTTATTATGCTTTAATATAATAAAAAGATAATTAACAAGGGTTCACTCATCCAATTAGGATTTATAATTATTTTTTTATATTTATTTGAATTAATAATTGATTATTTGGGTTCATTAATTCAAACTTAGGGTATATAATTATTTTAAATTTCAATCTTTAGTGATAAATATTAATTATAGTTAATAATATAATAATATTTTTTATTTTTATAAAAAATAATTATAAATTAGATAAATTAATAGTGGTACACGGTGGTACACACTAAATAGTGGGACAGAGGATTCCATCCGTATTCCCTCTTACCCCGCCACCCCAAAAAATTATGATAATAATAACAAATAAATAAAAAAACCTCTTGCATGCGACAGGTAATATCTCATTACGACATGAGATCTTTTCTTCCTCCCCCACCCCCACCCCCACAACCCAAAAAAAATAAAAAACAAAAAAAAAGGTTGCATACGACAGGTCGATGTGGCAAGGCGTAGGTCAACTTTACAAATAACGTTTATAATAATATTTTTTTATGAAATAATAAAATGAAAATTTTATGGCCCAATGAAAAGATGTTGGTCTATGGAATTATGCATTTTGGGAAAAATGAAAATTTTATGCATTTTTGGGTCTTAATATTTTTTTATTTCTTAATATTGAGGCTTTGTGCAGTTGGATCTTGAACATTGTTGTTTAGCTTCTGTAGTTCCTTAGCTTTGAGAGCCAACTGGACTTCCTTCAAAGTGATGGAGTTCACTCTCTCATACAACATTGTATCCTTCAATTGATCTAAGGATTTAAGCAAGGCATTCAATTTGTGAACCGAAGATATATTCACAAATCACAAGTAAAATGCAGCAGCATCATGTAAAGGATTGCCAAGAACAACACACAAACTTATGTGGTTTGACTCGAAGATTTACGTTCACAGGCGGGTCAACAATATGGTATTTTATAGATGAACAAACAAAAGAAAACGAAACTGCAATAGCTACAATCACAAATTGAAGATAGCTCTCAAAACTAAGCAAGAACTCACTCTCAAACTCTCTCACAAAACAATCTTTTCTCTCTTCTTGTTCAACTGAACAACAGCTATAACCGCTGGAAATCAATATGAATTTATAGACTAATGACTAACGTAGAAGATAAGATAATAGACGTTGATAAATGATGATTGATGATCAGAGCTAATAGGTCTGACAATATCGTTTCTGAATTCTGTTATGAATCTGATTTCATGCACATTGCATATAGCTTTCTCATTGTCTTTATATTTGCAGAAGACTCCCTCGAATATCTTAATGCGCATGGACAAATTCTTGACAGTTATGATATGTTGTTTAGTTATATGGACAATAATGGATTCGGCCCATAATTACTTAATCCCGGGACAATGTCACATAGAATATAATCTTGGCTTGGCTTGAATAATCTTGGGCCCACTTAATCTTGAGTAATCTCATGCTAATACAATTTCAAGTAACCGAAATGTATATCTTGTATTGATTTTAATTTTAGACTCCCTTTTCATTTGTTTCATCACATAGACACATGTTACATACATTGATCTTTTCATTTTGCTATTCTTCTTCTAGGTTTTCAGGTGGGGAAAGGGCTTGTTTAGTGACAGAGAATATGGAGCTTTTTTTGGTTTGTCTGCGAAGGGGGTGTTCAATGAATGATAGATGGGGAAGACGTAGTTTGATGGTATTTCCTTTATTATTTTATCAAGGTTGTTTTAATAAATTTAGCTTACTCATGAATTTATATAATGGTACAACAATTCGTTTATATTATTTGGGTTTTCAATCCTATCGACCAAACACATAAAACGTAAGAGGTGGTCTTCCATACACCCGGGTGTACCGTACACTCGGGTTGTACCCGACTCGGATCCTGACCCAGTTGGACTATCCTGACCCGTTTTTTCTTCAAATGACATTAACACTAACACGATCTTGGAATGACGCTAACACTATTTTATTTTACAAATGACACTATATTGAAATGACACCAACACTACATGTAAATGACACTAACACTATATCTAAATAACACTAACACTTGACATTCGAGTAGGATAGTCCAGTTAGGTCGAATCTGAGGTCAGGATTTGGGTCGGGTACGACCAGGGTGTACCGTACACCCGGGTCTATGCAAGTTTTTGTGAAAACGTAATACTCATCTCATCATATTCACAATATTTATTTAAGATTGATGTATCTAATTATATCCTTGCATGGATACCAAGCACACTCTTAAAGTCATACATTAATTAGGAAAAAATCTAATGTGTACCCTTTCTAATATCTTTCAAAAATATTTACACAAAACCAATTCTTCAATCCAACTGCATTTATGTATAACGAATTTTAAATCCTTCAATTGTCAAATTTGCGATAATGTTTTAGTGCATGCCCCTGGCGGGGACTAAGAGGACGTAGACCCTGTGCGAATTCTTAAATTTCGGCCCTCTATTCGTAGTTAAGAAAAAACTAAACTACTAATATTTAATTAAATAATAGATCTTTTTGTCAAATTTATTTAATAAATACATATATATAAAAAACATAGTTATGCACTTAGCAATAATTAATTAATGAAAACAAAAAACTGAAAATACAAAATATAATTGAAAATTTTTAAAAAAATTACCTTGATTTAAAGTTGAGAAATTGTTGAAGAAAATTTAAAAAAGAAAGTTAGAAACTTTAGAAAAGATAGAAATTACAAAAGATGAAAAAATGCTGGGCCTACAAAATTTTCGCACATATAAAAAAAGAAGTGATATCGTGAGGACTCAAACCCAGATCAAGTTCCCTCAAAAAAAAAAAAAACTCCAGATCAAGCAAAAACCTAAGAACTTATAAGTTATACTAACCACTTCAACAATTATACGAATTTTGATAATTAAATTTAATATCTATATAAATTTATATATTTTGAACCCCCTATTTTTTTGATGCCCTATACAGTCGATCACCCCACGCATTGCTCAAAACCGCCCTGTGCAAGCACATGTTATGTCATGATAGCTTGTGGAAATATTTGCACAATAAAGCGAAAGAAGTGCGTCTTCGTTGACTCCTAATTAAGGAGAAGACTTCACTCGTAGAAAAACTTAGTGCGAGAAGACGCATCCATTCCATTAATCCCTTCCTTCCTCCAACACATCTAACATACATACCATCAATTTACAGCCATGGCGAGAAACTACTATTATTGCATTTTTGCATATGCATTCCTTATAACCTTCCAAATACATACTTGTCTAGCCAAAATGCCGATGACCCTTGCTACTGATCAAATATCCCTTCTTGCCCTAAAAATGAGCATAAACTCAGACCCATCTCGTCTACTTGCAACAAATTGGACCAACTCGAGCTCCGTGTGCAGCTGGATCGGCGTCACTTGCAGCTTGCGCCACCAAAGAGTAGCTGCTTTGAACCTCTCCTACATGTCTCTCTCCGGCACCATTCCACAACAGCTCGGACACCTCTCCTTCCTCGTCTCCCTCGACCTCAGAAGCAATCTTTTCCATGGAGATTTGCCTCAAGAGCTGTCTCTCCTTCGCCGTTTGAAGTTCATATCTCTCCGACACAACAACTTCACCGGAGACATCCCAAAATCCCTCGCAAACCTAACAAACCTACAAACTCTTGATTTGATTTCCAATTCTCTAAGTGGAGAAATTCCGAAAGAGTTGGGGGGACTTCCAAGTCTAAGAAAATTGTGGATTGAATCCAACGGTTTATCCGGTGCTATACCATCAGCCATATTCAACATCTCTACCCTTGAATCTATAGCTTTGTCTAGCAATAAATTGAGTGGAAGTCTTCCAACAGACATGTGCAGTAATCTTCCATTTCTTACTCGGATTTATCTTTCTGAAAATCAGCTGAGTGGCGCGATTCCCACAAATCTATCCCAATGTTCACGACTTGAGGTTTTGAGCCTCTCTTACAACTCTTTCAGTGGGCAGATACCTTCAGAAATCAGATACTTAACATCTATTCAGTATTTACTCCTTGGTGGTAACAATTTGAACGGTATGAGTTTAACTTCTTATCACACATAAATTTGTGTAAATGAGGTTTGATTTCCTATCATGACTTAAGTTTCATGAAACTTTTTTGGCAGGTATACTACCACGTGAGATTGGGAATCTTCAAAACTTATTCTTTTTTAGTGCTGAAGGCAACCAGATTGGGGGCTCATTTCCATATAGTATTTTCATGAATATGTCTTCTCTAGGAACCTTATTTTTAGGGCGCAACAAGTTCATAGGGAACCTTTCAAGAAATGTCGGAAATCTTACAATGCTAGCAAACTTAGACCTCTCAGAAAACTATTTGACAGGTAAGACCGAATAATTTTCATGCTATCCTTTTTGTATTTCTTTTCATTAAGGGCAATTTTCTCCTAGAAACCTACGTATAAATTGCATATATAGAATTTTGTATTTTGAAGTTTGCATCGATTTTTTGTCTTTTACCAAGTAAAATAGTACTTCCTGTCTCCCATTAAATATAACTCAAGTGTTTGGGACACATATATTAAAAAAATGTTGTTTAAAGTTATATAAAGTAAATAATTCCACTTATTTAATTTAAGGTATAAAAGGGGGTTTGAGCCATTATTAGTGGGAACTAGGAATCATAATTTGGATTATTGGCCCATTATAAATAGTTATAGAAAAAACAAATCCATAATTATCTGCCGACATTGTTTTTGGTATGCTATCACCAACACAACATGAAATAATGTGGCAATACTAGTGGTTCCCACCTTTCATTCTCTTGCATTGTAAACTTATAATAAATAAATAAATAAACTGAAAAAACTGTACTACATTGATTTTCAACTTTTTTTTCCCATAATTTTATAGGCTAGTAAAATATAAAAAAAAAATATGATTATATTAATACCCTATTATAATTATCATGAATTCAAATGAAAAGAAGAAAAAAGATTATTCGAAAAAAAAAATCATCATATTCGGAGATACAATTGACTCCATAAAATATGTGAGCAGACTCTGATAAAATAATATATGTATAGAGATTTAAGTTTGTATCTATTTTTTGTTTTTAACTAAGCAAAATAGTACTACATACTTTGGATTATTATTCCCGTTATACATAGTTATAGAAGAAAAAATAATTGGCAAAAGTATATATTCTATAGTTTAATTGTATGTGTATATAGGAGGAAGCTAACGTAAAAAGACTTCTTAAATATAAAATATTATTTTCAGTTTTTAGATCATCAAGATCTGCGGATAATTCATCAACTTGTTGAAATAATTCATGGTTTTGAATTTGAAGCCCACAGGCAGTAAAAAAATTAATTTTCACAATTCAGACACTTATACAACAAATTAATATGTCTTCTACATAAAATTCAAACATTTTAATTACTCGTACTTTATATTTTAAGAAGTGTTTATATATATATGAGGGAGGGCTACGGTATAGACATTTCTTAACATATAAACTACGAACTAATTAAAATGTATGAATTCAATGTAGAACACCTATGAATTCTCTGTGTAAATATCTGAATTGCGAAAAATAAATTTTTCGCTACCTATGAGATTCGAACTCAGGACCATGAATTCATCAAACAAGATGATGAATCAACCGTAGATCTTGATGATCTAAGGGCTGAAAATGATTTTTATTTTACATTCTAAGAGGTGTTTTTATTTTAGCCCACCCCTATATGTATATATGTATGTATATAGGAAAAGTTTCAAATAAGTCCACTATATAAAATTAGGGACATTTTGTGAAAAATACTAAAAGTTGGGGGACACAACACATGCATAAACTCCCTCTGTCCCATTTAACATGGCCATTTTTTTTTTCATTTTGGGTTGTCCAGTTACAAGTGACCACTTCAAAAAAAATAAAACCTCTTTATCTCGCAAAAAGTTGTGACTCCATTGCTTTTTATTATTTTAAACCTTTATTCACTCTTTTTTCTAATAACCATGCCAAAAAATAAATAGTCATACTTAGTGGGACGGAGAGACTTTAAAACTTAAACTAAGATTTTCTTTTCTCATGAAATTTACCTAATCTTTACTTTGCAGGGGTTATTCCTAGAGAATTTGGCCAACTTAACCAACTGGAGGAGTTGCGATTAGGATTCAACGCCTTGAGTGGTTCCATTCCACATGAGCTCTTCAACATTTCAATTCTTCGAACTCTTTTGCTTTCTGATAATGCTCTCTCAGGCCTTCTTCCAACCCATTTATGCCACACCTCTCCCTTTCTCGAAGAGCTTTATCTTGCCCTAAATTCCATCACCGGAGCAATACCTAACTCTATCTCTAATTGTTCTCGACTCACAATTCTCATACTTGGTGAAAACAAATTCAGTGGTTACATACCTTCCGATCTCGGCAACCTAAGACTTCTCCAACGTCTTCAGCTATCCAGCAACAATCTCACAAATGCGCCATCTTCTTTAGACTCGAGCTTCATTGATTCATTGACAAATTGCAGGTTTCTAGCTGATTTGTTAATTGGTGGTAATCCTCTATATGGCGTTGTTCCGGCTTCCGTGGGGAATTTGTCTTCATCTCTCCAACAATTTGATGCCAGCAACTGCAATTTAAGTGGTGAAATTCCTGCTGAAATAGGTAATTTAAGCAGTTTGATGACATTGAATTTATATGGCAACGAGTTATCCGATAATATTCCACTTGCTATTAAATATTTGCATGAGCTTCAAGGATTATCTCTAGATGATAACATGTTGGGAGGCTCCATTCCAGAGGCTATATGTGATTTACACAACTTGAATTTTATAAACATTAGCCAAAATCAATTTTCGGGTCCGATTCCTAAATGTTTGGGAAATGTCTCTTCTTTAAGACATATTTTTATAGGTTCCAACATGTTGAATTCGAGCATACCGTCAAGCTTATGGGGCCTAAAAGATTTGATGAATCTAGACATGTCATCGAATTCATTGACTGGTTCTTTACCTCAAGAGATAAGTAACTTAGGAGCACTAATCTATATAAATCTATCAATGAATCAGTTGTCAGAGTCTATTCCAAGTGCTATTGGGAAGTTGCAGAATCTTGTTTATTTGTCTTTGGCAAGTAATAAATTAGAAGGCTATATTCCTTTGTCTATGGGAAGCATGATCAGTTTGGTAACTCTTGACTTATCGTACAACAATCTCTCCGGTTCAATTCCGAAGTCCTTAGAAGATCTTGAGTACCTCGACTATTTCAATGTCTCTTTCAATAACCTAAGTGGAGAAATTCCTAACGGTGGTTCTTTCAGAAACTTCACTATGGATTCTTTTAAGGGTAATGAGGCATTGTGTGGAATTCCGAGGTTCCATGTCCAAGCATGCCCTGCAGCTTCTACTCACAGATCAAAGAAGAAGAATGTAGAACTTGCTTTATTTATTGCTTTAGGGGTTGTGGCCTTCATTTCAGTTGTTTCATTAGCCTTTATCATTGTTAGATACAGAAGGAAAGAACAGACAAGTAGTAGAGTTGATGAGTTGATATCCGTTGTGCCGGAAAGAATTTCTTATTATGAACTTGTGCAAGGAACTGAACAATTCAACGAAAGCAATTTACTTGGCTGTGGGAGTTCTTGTTCAGTTTACAAAGGAATTCTGAATAACGGAAAGACTGTCGCTGTCAAGGTGTTTAAGATGCAATTAGAAGGCATTTCAGGAAGATTTGATGTTGAATGTCAGATACTAAGTAACATTCGACACAGGAATCTGACCAACATCATAAGCAGTTGCTCCAATGAAGAGTTCAAGGCTATAGTACTTGAATATATGCCGAATGGAAACCTCGAGAAATGGTTATATTCATTCAACTATTGCTTGAATGTGATTGAAAGATTGAATATAATGATTGATGTTGCAGCTGCTTTGGAGTATCTTCACTACGGTTATTCAACACCCATTGCTCACAGTGACTTAAAGCCTAGTAATGTGTTGTTAGATGAAGATATGGTTGCTCATGTAAGTGATTTTGGGATATCGAAGCTGTTGGGAGACGAAGATAGCTTTGTGTTAACTAATACCCTAGCATCGTTGGGTTACATTGCTCCAGGTGAATGTTTATTGATTGCAGTTTGCTTTCAATCAACTAAATTATGTCTTCTTAATTACGTAAATTTTGTTGATGTTTCATTTTTTTATATATGTTTTCAGAGTATGGTTTGGAAGGACTAGTTTCGACAAGATGTGATGTGTATAGCTTTGGTGTTATGTTGATGGAAACTTTCACTAGAAAAAGGCCTAGTGATGTTATGTTTGGCGGAGATTTGAGCATAAAAATATGGGTAGAACTCTCACTCCCACATGAGACAGATCAAGTGATAGATGCCAACTTAGTGATGAATTTGGAGAAACAACAATTTGACAAAAATTTGCAGTGTGTATCATCCATACTTGAATTGGCTTTGAAATGCTCCGTAGATTCTCCCGGTGATAGAATCAACATGAAAGAAGCACATGCGGAATTGCAAAGAATTCGTCGACAATTTTTGCAATGAGATCAAAGTAAGCTATTAATTTCAAAGCTTTAAGTTTTCTCCAAGATAATTTCATTACCATTTTAGTAAGGATTTTGGTTGGTAATTAAGAGGCAAATTTAGTCACCCAAAAATATGAAGGTGCTATTTTCAGTAATGAAAAAAAAAAAAAAAACTGTGAGTGGAATGAAGTATGAGTGTGTTACAAGATTTTACTAAAATACACCTGAAGATGATAGGACGGTCATAGTCATTATTTCTCAACTTTTTTTTTGAAGGGTTATTTCTCAACTTATGTACTGCATTTTACTCCAAATCTTTAATTTAGCATGTTGCATCTACCAACGATCTTAGAGAAGCCACCAAATCTTCTTTTTTCAATATTTTGTCGTTAACCTCTAATTTTTCAATACAATGATCTATTTCATAAGAAATATTTAATTTAAAAATACATATTACTTTAAACTTTAAATTATTTTCGTACTATAATTAATTAATTATATCGTGATTCAAAATGCTTTTTTAAATTATCAACTTTCAATTGTGAGAATTGTGCCCAGAATTTTTTTTTTCGACTCCCAAAAATTTGTGTGGCTCGTGATGTTTTTCTAAAAAAATTGACATTAGTGCCATGCCATTAAGAAAAAAGTTCGAAAAATTGAAAAATCTGTTATATATATATATATATATATATATATATATATATATATATATATATATTCCTATTAATTTAATGACCTAACTTTAAACCTAATCCCTAGTTTGTCATTTTATAAATTGAGGCTTTAAGTCCTCATAGTAATACACTTGTACAAATTTATAGATTTATTCTCTTTACGTTGTTCTCTCTTCTTCTCTCTACTTTTAACACGTTATCAGCACAAATATCTAACTTTGAATCTCTCAAATCAATTGATTTAGATTGGAGGTATGCCCTTGGAAAGAATCGTGTATTTCCAACAAGGTACGACAAATTTTTTTATTTTCCATCTAAATCTCAATTCGTTAATTAAGTTTAGATGAGAGAAACTTTGAAATATTAATATTATATTATTTAATGTGATCATATAAATTTATTTAAAAATGTGATTATACCAATCAATTGGTTTTGGAAAATGGAAACAGAATAACATATTATAGCTATTTTTTTTTTTATCGATTTTATGGGATCTAATTTCATTCTCTTAGATGTTCATGGGATTTGGATTTTAAGTTTTTGATATTGTGTAGATTTGCGATCTAATTTCCTTGATATGCTCGAATTTTTCGTGGCGAAGGTGACATTTATGCCTGTGATTGGATGTCAATCGATAGATTTTACCTGTACTGATCCAGAACCGTTGATTACCCGTTGTGCTATAAAGTAACGGTTCTGGTTCTGGTTCCAGACCCTACTCGTTCAGACCCAGAACCTGATCGATTCAGACCCAGTTCGACCCGACCCGCAAACTTTTTTTTTTTTTTTTTTTTAATTTTTCAGTTCAGTACCATCCAGCCCGTAGATAATTTTTCAATTTTTTTTTAATTTCGAGTCCGGTCCGACCCACAAATGCATATTTAAAGGATTAACTTTTTCCTGGATTTTGTATTAAAATAGTTGTAATTCATTAATTAACACTTAATTAAATCTAGGGTTAAGTATCAAATACGCCCCTAACATAAAGGCCTTTATCACGTCTAGCACCCTATGGTCGAGGTCGGTTCAACTAAACCCCTGAAGTGCTTAATTTCGTACAATTAGCCCCTCCGACTTAACGACCGTTTAACACCGTTAACTATTTTATTTTTTTTATTTCGTTCATGGTGGAACCCACGGCTAAACACGCCGAAAAACACGCTGCTCTGCCCCTGAGCTCGACGACATCCCAATCGCCTCTGCCCACAACTAACAACACATCCCTCACTGCTGCTACTACTCACAGCAACCAGTTTCTCCATTAATTTTAATTGCGGCGTCCATGGGCGGAGATGGAGTGGAAAAAGAGGAAGACAACGTCATGGTCGCAGCGATGGCGGCGGCAGGCATCTCCGATAGAGAATCTGGCACTCTTTTTCTCGCTGTGGCTGTAAAGACTTGTTTGATCTATGGAGAGTTTCCATAAGAACTCAAGTGCAATCTTTTCTAATTTGAAGTCCTCAATAGTTACTTAATTTATTTAAAAATTGGAATCGAGATTGTTCATAATGGAAATAGTTAAATAATTGATCAGCTGGAAGAGACAGACGACAAAGGATGGTAAGCGCTGCAAGTATAATTTTTTTTTTTTTGAATTTGTAGTAAAAAAAAACAAACAGTAGGTGAAATCTACGCCACACAAATTGGGGAGAATCGACTGCGGGTAGCGGTGGTGGCAACGAGGGCAACGAAAAGAGAGGGGGGGGTGAGGGATGTGTAGTTAGTTGTGGGCGGAGGCGATTCAGATGCCGTCGAGCTCAGGGGCAGAGCGGTGTGTTTCCCGGCGAGCTTGGCGAAGAAGAAGGCGTGGGTCCCACCACTAACAAAATAAATAAATAAAAAACTAAAATATTTAACGGTGTTTTTTTGAAGGAAAAGGTAAATTCCATTCAACCCAAATCGGTTGTAGTAACATCCCTGAGCCAGCTCGGGAAAGCATTAGTCCAGTACAAAGACTCCGGGCACGAATGCACAAACTGACCTAAACAATGAGCGGCCAAATTAGCCTCTCGATAAGAGTGACAAACACGAATCAAAAAGTTGTATCTAGCTAAGGAAATGATTTCTCGTATATCTTCCGGCAGGCACATTTCCTCTTCCTCTTCACTCACCATCACTCTAGCTGCAAGGATAGAATCAGTGTGAATTTCCACCAGCTTCTCCACTTTAAACTCGACGCAAGCAACAATTCCTTGCACAATTGCCATCACCTCCGCCATCATCGCAGTGGACGACGGTCTGGTTTTCTTTGCAACAGCCAACACTATTTTGCCATCATGGTCCCTAATTATAATACCTGTTCCAAAAGCTTGCTGATCCGGGTCGAAAAGAGCGTCGACATCTACGCGCAGGCATCCCATTTTTGGGGCAGTCCATCGCTTTTTCCCCAGCTGAACCCCCAACCATTTATCAACTTGGTATGTTGGTCTAGCCAAATCATAAGCTTCGAGAAGAGCCAAACTCGAACCCTCATTCGGTGGTTCTCTTGTCTCGGTATCATTATGTTTTTTCCAACACAAGAAGGTCCACAATTGCTCTCTTCCTTCGTCTCACACAAACGCTGCCATCGTTTTTGTGTAATTTCCTCTTGTCATCCTTATCTCCCCACTAGAAAGCAGCACACATCTTGTGTAAATCTTCACATATCGAATCGGGCAGTCGAAAACATTGCATGGCGTAAGTTGGCACTGCTTGGGCGACCGCCTTAATGAGGACTTCCTTTCCCCCCGCGGAAAACTCCTTCTGTCCCCAATTCT
The DNA here is from genome assembly GCF_028751815.1 of Salvia miltiorrhiza. Taxonomy (NCBI): domain Eukaryota; kingdom Viridiplantae; phylum Streptophyta; class Magnoliopsida; order Lamiales; family Lamiaceae; genus Salvia; species Salvia miltiorrhiza. Next base: position 11,057,093 of record NC_080388.1, read on the forward strand.
GAATTTTCTTTTCCACTCTATCCTTGAGATACCCAAACTGAATTCTTTTTTGCCGTAAGGAAAAGGCCGAAAGTCCAAGATATCTTTGAATTCCCTCCCCGGACTGCACCTCAAGAACTCTGTTAACCTCCTCTTCCTTGCTCGCCAAAGTGTTGGGGCTGAAGCTAATAGACGACTTGTCAAGATTGATCAGTTGGCCTGACGCGTCTGGTAGCGCGTCAAAATTTGCCGCACCGCCCTTGCTTCCCATTTCTCCGCCTGAAAGAAAATGAGGCTGTCATCTGCAAAAAACAGATGGGTTATGTGAAGAACTTGAGGGATGATCGGGACACCCCTAATGGCAACCCTTCGCTCAAAGTGCTTGAACATCGAAGAAAACCCTTGCGCGCAAATAACAAAAAGGAATGGTGAGAGTGGGTCGCCCTGTCTGAGCCCTCTTGTAGGATTGATCTCACCATAGACAGCTTTATTAAGTAAGAAGGTGAATGACACCGATCTTACACATCGCATCACAATATCACAAAAATCTCTCGGAATTCCGATTTTTCTCATCATAGCCTCCAGATAGTCCCACTCAACCCGATCAAAAGCTTTGCTCATGTCCAATTTCAGTGCCGCATACCCTGTCTTACCTTTCTTTTTTCTCCTAATCCAATGTTGACATTCAAAGCTTATAAGCACGTTATCGGTGATCTGCCGTCCTTTTAGAAACGCGCTATGTGTCTGGTCAATCACTCTCCCCAGCACTTGTCTTAAACGATTCACCAGAACCTTGGAAACAATCTTGTAAATGGTATTGCGCATGCTAAGGGGCCGAAAATCAGCCACCTTGGTTGGTTTCTCCACTTTCGGGATAAGAGTGATGAGAGTCTTATTCCATTCCTTGACATCCTCTTTTCCGTTCAGCACATTCAACAGCTGCAAAGTGATGTACTTATCCGTTGCCGGCCAGAAACGCTGATAGAATCGGGCATTAAATCCATCCGGACCCGGTGCTTTAGTCGGGTGCATGTCGAACAAGGCTCTTCTCACCTCAGCTTCTTCATACGGCCTCTCCAAGAGGTTGCGATCCTCTTCCGACACCCTTTCCTCCACCTTATCCACCACGTCGTTAATAACCTCTTGTGACGGCTCATTCGATCGAAACAGGATCTGGAAGTAATCTCGAATAATGTATGCCTTGTCCCTTTCCTCCTCCTTCATCTCCCCATGCTTGTCTTGCAGCTGCTTGATGCTATTTTTCTTTTTCCTCTTGGATGATTGCTTGTGGAACGCACCAGTGTTGCGATCTCCATTGGCCAACCAATTCACTCTAGCTCTTTGTTTCTAATGGCAAGCTTCCGTCTCCACTGCTATCTCAATCTTCTTTGTAATTTCCATGATTTGCAAATCAACGTTCTTTCCATCAGCTTCCCTCAGAAAGCCGTGTTCTCTCCTTGCGTAACTCGGCAATTGTCCTGCCTATTCTATTAAACTTTTTCTTGGACCATTTCTTAAGGAATTCCTCGCATCTGTGAAGTTTCATGTTTATGTCTGCCACATGATGGAGGGCCTTCCACTCGCATAGAAAATCAGGAACAAATTCCTTATCCAGGAACCACTTGTCTTCGAAATGAAATCTGCCCTCCCCGAAGCTTGTGGTTTTACTCTCTTCTGCTTCAAGCAAACACAAAATAGGTCCATGATCTGATCCGTAAAAGTCCAAAGCTGTGGTTTTGCAATCCACAAATTCTTCGTTCCAAAGTCTGTTCCCAAAGAATCTGTCCAACCTCTCGGAAATGGTATCTTCTTGTCGCATATTCATCCACGTGTACTCTCGGTCCGGGTTGGCTAATTCTTGCAGTCCGCAATAATAGATAGCATCCCGAAAACCATTCATTTGCACTGGTGGTCTGCTACGGCCTACTTTCTTTTCCGTCTCGGATAAAATCTCATTGAAATTGCCGCCTATTAACCACGGTATTTCATCGTTCGGAATTTGATCACTTAATCTCTTGAGAAGCTCCCACGAGAATTTTCGATACTGACTCTCGGGATGGCCATAGAAACCTGTGAATCTCCATCTCCTCTCTTGCATGTTCACATAGCAGTCCACATGTCCTTTTGAGTATGAAAGGATATCAACCGTCGTTTTATCCTGCCACATCAGAATTAGTCCCCCTTTTCTCCCATCTGCATCAACAATAAACAGTCCTTCATATCCCAATAAAGTCCTCCACAATTTGCATTGAGAAGTAACGAGCTTCGTTTCGCAAATAAAATGATTCTCGGGGAAGTGGCAGTGATCAAGCGCCGCAGCTCATGGAATGCTCGTGAGCTTTCCAACCCACGCGCATTCCAAATCAATGCATTCATAATGCTCGGCGGGGCTGCTCAGCAGCCTCCGCCGTTGAAGTTTGGTTTCCTCGCATAGCAAAGTCTCCCTCCACCATCATTTTCTTGCTCTCTTTATTGATTGCCTCCCCCGTATCTCCTCTCTCGCTGTTATCTCTCTTGCCCAGTCTCCCATCCGCCTTTGCCACTCCTTGGTTCCTGCTATTAAGCCCTCCTGTACTCGGTTCCCTAGCTAGTCTCTTCCATCCCTTTCCAGTCGAGTTATGTCTAAACTTCTTTGGTGATTGTTTTTTGGCCAGATTTTTGTCATCAACTCCCTTCTCCTTTTTCTTCTCCATTTTGTTGTTGTCTTCCTTGCTAGTTCCAGATCTCTCACCCCCTTCCTTCTCGCTACTCTCTTCTCCCTCATCGCCTTTCCCAACGCTTCCCTTAACCCCCTCGTTTTTCCCAGCAGCCATTCCCACCTTCCCCTTAGAAAATACCCCACCATTCCCCTCGCCCTCCCCTTCCTCTTTTTGGCCTTGTATCTCCCTCGTCCCTCGCCCCTGTTCCCCCCTCCTTCTCCTTCCTGCACATCCACTAACATCACATCGTTATTGGAAAAATCTATCTTCGCCATTTGCTCAGTGCTGTTGTTGTTTTTACTTGCAACTATATCCATCCCCTCTGTATCCCCTCTAGTCGGCGGCGTGAGAGCTAATCCGCCCTGCTGCCCTTTAGTCTTGTACCCCTCTTTTGTCCCCAGATTAGCTTGTGGTGGTGGTTTAGGTCCTAAGGGATTCTCTTTGGCTTGCATTCTAGTGAAATTGGCCTTCGAGGCATTGCCCGACAAGTGTGTAGTGCGCCTGTACTCGATGCCTCTTCCCGCTCTCAACCACGTACCATAAGGTGGTGATGCTTTTCGCTCTTCACTTTCCGAGCAGTCCTTTAATAAGTGTCTGATTCTCCCACACGCGAAACAGAGAAGTTCCGGTAATTTTTCATAAAGGATAATGACCATAGTCTCACCTTTTCCCACCCCCCCCACTGTTAATGGGTACCCCCTGAACTAGAGGCTCATCAATGCGTCTCATAATCCTAACACGAGCATATCGACCGAGACAAAGACTGCGTCTCCCTTCGTCCACTTCCATCACTGTCCCCACCTGTTCTCCTATCCGCTTGATGATTTGTGGTTCCATACATGCAATGGGCAAGTTATGGAGTTGGATCCACATGGATATCTCATCAAAAACAGCCGTCACCGCTGTTTGCATCGATTCCACTCTCGAAAACAATATGAGGTCATTGAACCAATGCCATGGGCCTTCCTCAAGAATTCTTTTCCTGTCCGATTCCAGATCAAGTGATATAACGAATAGGTTTATCCCAACAATTTCAACATCGCAAACTCCCCTGATTTGCAGTATATCTGGTAATTTTTCCCTCAGGGTTTCTCTATTGGTTTGCCTTCTGCCAAAAATCTTGCCCATGATGATCTTGTCCGCTCGGCTACTACCCCTAACTTCCTCAGTCGTAGTGAGGGTAATAGCTTTGGCCTTGACTTCCTTGGACAATCTCAGCGTCTCAATTCTTTTCAAAATCTCTTGCGGGTCCATAGCGAACTGTAAGCACCAATCACAGAAAAAACTTCGCTCCTGATCGAAAGGAGGACAATCCACGCCTTTTCCAAAGAAAAAGGCGGAAAGCTTCACTCTCAAAAGACCCAGCCGCCACAGGGAGGTTTAGGGCTTCGAGAGGAGGTTAAAATATTTAACGGTGTTAAACAGCCATTAAGTCGAACGGGCTAATTGCACGAAATTAAGGACTTCGGGTTTAATTGAACCGACCTCGACCATAGGATGCTAGACATGATAAGGATCTCTATGTTAGGGGCGTATTTGATACTTAACCTTTAAATCTATTTAGCACCCCAATTTGGATTGTAAACCAAATACTCCATTAAATAGCTGTAAAGCACAGCCACCACTGCAAATTACGTAGTTTCAATATTTAATTTATTTAAGAAAGAATATCATCACACTATATGCGAATAGTACATTAAATCAACAAAATTGAAAAATCATTTGATAACTAATATATATATATATAGGAGGAGTATCATGTGAGAACTCCATATTTTTGTGAGAACTAAGAACTCATCATGGCCTTACATTTATATAATCCTACGGTAATTATTAATTGTGCTTAAGATTTACTAAATATTCAATTAAGGTTAATCTAGTAATTCTATGCTTTTGCGTAGAGATGTCAAATGGTACGGGTCGGGCTAGCCCGGCCCGAATCCACTGGGCTTTCGATTTTTTCGGGCCGGGTTGGGCCGGCCCGAAATTAGATCGAGCTACAAAATTCTAGGCCCAGCCCAGCCCCTCTCGGGCCATCGGGCGGTCGGGCTAAACCGGCCCATAATTTTTTTAATATTATTTTTTTTGCAAAAATAATAAAAAATAATTTAAATTAAAAAAAATTAACTCAAATTTAAATTAATAAACTTGGGCTCTTATATCTTAATTTCGGCACAAACATTTCAAATTTGAGCTAGAATACACCATATGCTGCATTGCTGCTCTACACAAATGGAGCAATTAAAAATTCATAACAAATGATGTATTTAATTAGTGCATTATTAATCGACAAGATAGTTCTCATAAAAAAATAAAAATCATAAATCATATCATTGTTAAATATAAATAAACATGAATTAAATTTTGTTTTTGTAATCCAGCTTGAGATAATTTAGTCTTTTAAAGTTTCCTTAATGTATATAAATATAATTAATATATATAAAATAAATGGGCGGGCCAAAAAAGCCCGAAAACCCCGGGCTTAAAAGCCCGAAACTCGATAAGCCCGACGGGCCAAAAACCCCGGGCTTTTAGGCCCGATTTTTTTTGGGCTCTATTTTTTCAAGCCCAGCCCGCCTTCTAACCCGGGCGAGCCGGGCCGGCCCATCGGGCCGGGTCGATTTTGACATCTCTACTTTTGCGTAACTGATGATGTATCCCTATGATTAAGGAATCTATCACACATAATTATGGTAATTATTATTATAAGATTTATGGTAATTATGGTATAATTAACAATATTATATATTAGGATTGATGTGAGTTTGTTCGAATTAATTTGTAAAAGTTTATCAACTTCTTTTCTTTTCTTTTTTTGCCGTTTTTCACACCATCATAAAATTAATGATATATATATATATATATATATATATATATATATGATGTATTCTTTTATTTAGTTAATAAATTTTCTTTATTTTTGTGCATAATAACAATATATTGCAATATTATTTAATCTACTTTATTTTATTTTAGTAACATTTTTTCATTTTTATTTACAGATTTTAATTAGCTTTAGAATGAGTTGCAATGTTATATTCACATACATTATTCATGATTTTCATATGTTACTAAAATATTGCATTAATATATATATCATTTAATTAAGGAAGTTGGGATTATTTCGAAATCACGTTAGAAGAGTAATCTACAATCACCCATTAACTCACGTTGCTAGTGGCTGCAATATTTCCTATTTTTACACTCAAAATTGTTCGTCATAATATTTTCTTCAATATTCAACATTCAAAAGCTTGTTCACCTTCTACAATGGAGTGTAGAAGGATGTTGTGTATACTTTACATATAGAAATCATGTTCACGTCTTTAATTGCAATATTCATTCATGTTACGTGTTATATTCATGTTCTGAGTTGAATGATGTTTTGTATTTACTCATATTTTTAAATTGTTGGTTAGGTATTAACATTTACGCATAGGTTGTTCATGCTTTTTTTTACATATACTCTCTCTGTCCCTGAAATAAGTTCCTCTTTTTCCTTTTTGGGACGTCCTCCAAATAAGTTCCTCTTTCTTTCTTTCCATTTTTGGACAACTACCCCACTACTAATAATACTTTATTTATTTTTACTTTTCACTTTTTCACCACTCCCAATACTAATTATAACATATTTTTCTCCACTATCAATACACTTTACCACTTTTCCTTAAAACTCGTGACGTCCCCAAAGAGGGACTTATTTTGGGAACGGAGGGAGTATTTTTTAAGCCACTCGAAGATGAGTACTCAGAATTTTTTTCTTACAATTATTTTTTTGAAAAACTTTGACCACCGTTTTTCATGTTCACGTCTTTTATTGCAATATGCATAATTGTTATTGTTATATTCATGTTCGATGCTGAATGATATTATGTTTATACACATTATTTTTTATTTTTTTGTTGGGTGTTAACATCTACACATAGGCCTCTAATACACACTTGAATAATACAAAATTAATTTGTTTATGAAATAATCTATGCAGGTACAACTTCTTCACAGATTCCTTATGGGCATCATTTAACAAACTCAAGCTATCGAACATAGCCGCTAGTGTTGTTCGAGTGTTCAACTTTGGAAATTTGTCTCCATGAACATTGCCATCGTCTCTCGGCTTACTCAACCTACGCCCCCTTTGTTTGCATCTTATATCTTTTGGGTTCTTTGGTATTTTTGTGTGTTTCTACCGACCAATGGCTACCTTGTCATTTTCTTTCACTTCTTGTACAAGTTCTGCGTATTGAACGATAACGTTCTTCTGGGGTTCATTTGCTGCAATTCCCGTGAATAACACAATATAGTAACTACACATTTAAAGATATATAATGAATACTATTGTTTTACTAACTTTGACCTGTTTTAGCTTTCCTTTTTCCCTTCTCTTCTCTTGTGTATCGTCTACGCTTGGAAGATGAACCTTAACCTAATATTTTCGAAAAATAAGCTCTTAATTAAAATCTTAAAAGAATATATTGTCAATAAATTAGAATAAATTAACTAAAACTTGAACCTTAGATTATTGTTGCATGCTTATCAGTTTGAGAGGAATTAACATTCTTCGTTTCTTCTATTCATAATAACCAAGTTACAATTAAATAACAAAATTATATAGCATTACATTTATAATATAATAATAGATAACTCAAATGAATAGATAGTTCAATTTCTTGAATAAAGCTTATATTTTCATGAACCACCACATGTGTAAGTTTTACGAAGAAAATGTCACTCCATGTGGGTAAGTTTAATGAAAAAATACCCGCTACCATAACATTGACATGAATGTAACTTTATTAACCCGTGAACAAAACAGTAACATGAATGAACAAAAAGAACATAGGCATGAACAAACCTACATAACACGTGAACAAAAATTTTATAACCAACTACGTGAAAAATAAAAATATGTTCATGAGCAACCACATTTGCAGATAATTTGTTCAGATTTAACCGTGTGGTAAATACAACTTGTTACATGAATACTATCTACGACAAATGCATTAAAATACACATGAATAAATCTAAGTATAAATTGTACGTACATGCTAATATAATGATAATATGCATGAACAAAATGAACATCGACATGAACAATATGCTTAGATCTACATGAACACTCAACTTTACTACATGCATATGGAATAAAAGTGAAATGAACATCAATGAACATCGGCACGAACAAGGCTTAAATCTACATGAACAATTAACTTTAGTACATGCATATGGAATAAAAGCAATAGCTGACGCGGTAACGAACAATAATAAAAAAATTATGAACTATTAAACATTGGCATGAACAGTAATATGTACGTGAACAACAATTCAATACATGTGTACCATAAAAACTATTAACATGAATAACCTTTAAAAACTATACATTGCATACCATAAAAACTATTAACATGAATAAACACGAACATAAATATTCATCAACGAACAAAACTAGAATGATTAGTTATTTCACCTAAACTAACAACCACATAAACAATCAAACCAAAAAATTCAATTAATAACCACGAAAAGGAGACATACACACAAAAATTAAACCAATGTTGTTTATATCGAACAATGATAATGACACACACACCAAAATTAATAGAAACAAAAAACTTACAGTAGAAAAAATTAGTTTCATATTTTTTTCGGAATAATCGAAAGTGAACAAGGAGACCGTATTCAAAGAAATAACTTGTAACTATATTCTTTTGAAATATCTGTTACTCCATAAAGCTTCTTCAATGGCGGCCGAGAAACGAACAATTCATGGAAGAGGAGAAGCCAGGCAATTTTATAGGGAATGAGACGTAAGTAGGTGAAACGTAAATCAACAATGCATACCACTTACTCACTGAAACAATTTGGTTGTCGATATCTCCATGATCGGACCGCCTAAAATGTGTTTCTTCTCGCGGCTTGATCGATTCAAATGAACAATTTTTTTTTCTTCAAGCTTTCTTTCTCATGGAAGTTGTAAAATTGGTAGGGGGAGTAAATCACTGTATTAGGTGAGATTAGGGTGTTTGATCAGAACTTTCAAATGGCAATTGTGCCCTTTAAAGTAATTACATTGATATTATGTTTATTCACGGATTAAAAAAAATTGATGTTAAAGTTTAATTATAGTCGTTGGATTAGAGAGGTTCTAAGGTCTATAATAGTTCTTAGTTCTCACACTTTTAAGAATTCTCACTAGATACTAACCATATATATATATATATATATATATATATATATATATATATATATATATATATATGGTTAAGTTCTATGGAAAATGATGTATAAGTAGAGAATGAAGAAGCATTGAACATGTCATTAACATGTCAGTAGAAGCGGTTGAACATATCCAAAATTTTGTTGAACGGTTGGGGGTTCAAACCCTGTATAAGTTCAACACAATTCCCGTTGAACGTTAAACGAATGACGCTGACCGTTAGATTAGATAAGATCAACGGTTGAGATTTCTTCCCCTTTCTTTGCAAACATTTACTTCTCCATTGAACCTTCTCATATATATATATATATATATATATATATATATGTAAAACAACTCTTAAAATAAAAACTACAATCCAACAAAAATGTATGAATTTTATGTAAAACACGTATGAATTCACTATATGAAGGTATGAATTGTGAAAAATATTTTTTTTGCTACCTATTGGATTCGAACTCAGGACCATGAATTCATCCAATAAGGTGATGAATCAACCGTAGATCTAGATGATCTAAGGGCTGAAAATAATTCCTATTTTATACAATAAAATGTATTTTATTATAGCCCCCCATATATATATGTATGGGGGAAATCTTTTTAAATACCTCATATTAAAAAGTACTCCCTCCGTCCGCCAAGATTATGACAATTTGCTTGGGCAGAGGATTTAATAAAATTGGTGATGATTTTGATGTAGTGGAGAAAGGGTCCCACCACTTTATGAGATGAGTGGTTGAGATTGAGTTTTGAGTGGTTTTTTTTGTAAATAAAGAGTATTAGTAAGGATAAAATATTAAAGAGGATGGTGGGACCATTGCCATAAAAGGAAAGTGACATAATCTTGGCGGACGCCCAATATAGTAATTGTGACATAATCTTGGCGGACGGAGGGAGTAGAAGTTTTTTACATCCATTCATGAGAGTATAAGTTTTTTATACCAAAATGTGATAAATTACTACATTACCTTTACTATATATTAATAAATTAAAAGAAATAAAAAAGTATAAGTTACGGCTTGCACACGATGGCAAGACATGATCGTGTAGCCACTGTGTACAGCCATCGTCCATGTCTTAAGCCTTCGTGTGCACAATTAGTGGTATGTGCACACGATGGCTGTAGATGGTGGCTGCACGACCGTGTGTTAAGCCTTCATGTGCACAATTAGTGGTATATATACGTACACACGATGGCTACACGACCGTGTCTTGTCATCATGTGCAAGCGGTAACTTATACTCTTTTATTTAGGGGTATTTTAGTCTTTTATTGATTTTGGTATGAAAAACTTATACTCTTATGGATGGGTGTAAAAGACTTCTATGTTTTATGCTTTGATATTAAAAGATATTTCTCTCTCTCTCTCTCTCTCTCTCTATATATATATATATATATATATATATATATAAAATTAATTTGTGGTTTTATATAAAAGAAAAAAGAAAAAATCCCATGAAAACACAAAGACGCGGACTAAGGGATCGAAACTCAAAAAAGAGTTTGAAAAAAACAAAGAAAAAAGAACTCCAAAAGCCTAAAAGGCTTCAGCACCCTAAACACACAGCCTTCTAATAATAAGGAAAATCCATGTTTGTGTGATGATCATGCAACTCCATTTCATCTGCCCAACTACTGCTGGCGATATTATTCATAACCTGCACACTAGCACTTTTACTATGATCAATGACAAAGTTCATCGGCTTATAACCCATTTCCACCGCATTCCTGAGGCGACTTTTTATATTATCTTCTTGATTATGTGGAACATACGAACGTTCCATCCCCTTCGGAGGACGGCCCCGTCGCTTAGGCGTCGCATTATCAACCAACATTTGTATGTCCCGACTAACTTGCTCCTCTAACCTACATAGACGACTACCAATATCTTCCGTCGCAGTGGACGAATCCATGCCATCATGAGAAACCAGGTCAGCTGCCGCGTTAGACCGGACAACCACCTCTCCCTTACCAGCCACCGTCATCTGGTTGACTCCACTAGTCACTTCGGTCACCATCTCTTCCTTTCTCACCAGATCCGATTTTACGATCACATTCTCTGGTCCAGATTTCTCAATAACATCCTCACTCTGACAAGCACTCAGAGGCATATTTCTCTTCTCTATCTGCGCATCTGGAGGAGACCATCTCCTCATCCTCCGAAACTTCCAGCGGTTTATCAAAAATAGAGTTTTGCACAGGCCTCAAGATAAAGTATAGCCGATCCGGCCCCGTAATACCCTCACCACCCTCCTGGTTTCCATTCCCCGGAGTCATCATATCAGAATCCTCCCGAGAGCACGAAGGCAAATGCCTCAGCATAGCAGAATCACAGTCTAAGTTTCCAACATTTTCTTTAGAAATTTGTTGACTACCGTCCTTCCTGTGCATGTTTCCCTCGTTCTCTATTAAAACAGCAAAACTATTAATAGAACCGTGCCTTCTTGATCCATTCCCTCTTGATTCAGTTCATGAAGCAGGATTTTGAGCGGCAGTCTCCGCTGAACCATGTGAAACCTGATTCGAAGTTTGAACTCCTTTCCCACGCGGAGCAGCCACCTGCCAATGTTGTTCCTCGACATTTTGCTCTTTGACCAGCATCTCCCTCTCAGAGGGACCTTCATTATTGTTCTTACCATCTCTTGCTTTCGAAGCACCTTTACGGCATTTATCCAATGAATGACCTGTAATTTTGCGCCTGGAGTAATATAGAGATAAATTTTCATAAACAAACTCAATGTAAAAAAAGTATTCCTCTTCCTCAATAAGGAGATTTTCTGGTAAAGGTTTGGACAAATCTATTTGTTTAGTCCCTTGAGGGTTGAAAGGACAGGTGTATGAGGGGGGGGGGGGAATACACCTGTAAGCTATTTTCGAAAATAAGGTTACTTAAAACCAACACCTTTGTTCTGAAAGACAGTTTGACTGATTTGAAAATGCACGCTTCAGATGACAAGAGGTGGCAACTGATACTGAAATGAAGGTTTAGTGGGTGACTTCAGTTAATTGATCTGGTCAATTAACTTCAGTCCAAGTAAGGCTTCAGTCGTAAGTAAAACAGAGTAGAATTACTTGTTTAACTGACTATCAAAAGATTGATAAGTTACCTATGGCTTTTGCTGATATAATCCAACTTTTTACTTCATTGCAAGACTCAACATCTCTTCTTAGTTAAAGATTCCAAATCTTGTAGACTGATGATACGTCTCTTGTGATTGCGTCTCGATTGATGGCTTTCTTCGTAATTGGCGGTGAGACAAATGTAAGATTGAGAACATGAATTTATTGAATTATAACTTTCTCTTTTGCCTCCGTCAGTCTCTAAATCATTTCCTTTTCGTACCAGTTGTTGAGGAAATATTCCCAATAGAGATACTGCCGTCTTTGTTGAATGTTGAGGTTGGCAAAAGTAATCCATCTAACATAGTGTTAGGTCCGGAGGGTCTCAAATAGTTGTATGGGGGGGGGGGGAATACACCTATAGGCTATTTTTCTTTCCTCAAACTGAGGGATCTCAAGATAGAGATCAAATCGAAACTTTACTCGCAAACTATGACACCTGTTAACTGAAAGGAGTTTAAACCAAACAGGGTTGACGACTGATACTGAAAGCTTTTCAGTAAGGAGTTATCAGTTAAGTTACTGGGACTTAACTGATGCACGAAAGGGCTTCAGTCGAGTTTACTAAAATAGAGATGATAACACTCTTCCTGACTATCAGAAGATAGATCAGTCAGACAAATATCATACACAGCGGAAATAAACTTAGTTTTGTAATAGCCTCGGTTGAGCACGTTGTTAGTCTTAGGTTTCTCTTTGTATTTATTCAGTATTCAATTTATCAATTGAAACAACACAAGTAAGAATGCAAAACTGAAAGCTGTAAATAACACAGAGACTTTTACGTGGTTCGGAAAATCCTTTCCTACATCCACGACCGGTTGATCAGACCAACAATCCACTCCGCAAGTGCTTAACAGGTGCACTGCAAACCAAACCGTGTGCTTGCCGGGTGCACACAATCGTACCACTGAAGAAACCATTTCTTCAGTACCCACACTTCACTCGTGTCGGATTTCTCTCGCTTAGCACAACCCGCGCTAAGACTTCTTAGAGTCAGAGTACCTTCCTGAACTCCGAATCACTCAAACACTCTACTATTTCTTCTTGAAAGGAGGTTTGAACGGTTGCCAACTATACTTCAAAGAACAAGTTCTTTGGAGCAAGTTTGACCTTGGCTTCTAGGTAAACAGAGGTTTGCCTAAGGTCTAAGAGAATGTGTGTAATCAGTAGTGACTGATTTTGGCTTTGGAATTCTCTTCTTCGATTCAAGCTTTGGGGAGGTTAAGCTTTAGGTTGAGTAGCGATTTTGGCAGAGCTTCAGCTTATGTCGTTGAATCGGTGAAGATTGAAGTTGATCCTCGAGCACTATTTATTGGAGAGGTCTTGAATAGATCCGTTGGCGGAGAACATCTTCAAGATTTCTTCCGTTGGAGAGCATTTTGAATTTGGGCTAAGGCTTCAATCTTCGAGGTTCCTTGTTTGGTGGAAACGGCTCTCTTGAAGGACAAGAGATGTGATGTCTCTGATAAAGTAGCCACCAAATAGGAATGACCTCTGCAGAGATAAGGAGATCCTGAGATCTCTGCATTTAATGCGGCTGTACTTTTGTGAGTACGTGGCTTCCTTTGAACGTTGGAAGTTCAGTCCGAGGAAGGAGGTTTAACTGATACTTGACTTTAGTATCAGTCCGCTGACTCCACGCGGCACGCATTAAGTAATCAGTTCCAAACTGACTCTTCAACTGATACTTCAGTTGGTATCTTCAGTCTTCAGTTTTCAGTCCTTCGTCCTTCAGTCTTCAGAACCGCATGCTAAACTAGAAACGAACTCTAACACTTGAGTTCAAAAACTGTTCTAGTCTTTTACAATTAAGACCTATGGATTTTGGTATCATCAAAACAAGGATTAGGATATTCCACAAGATTCCTAACAATTTCCCCCTTTTTGATGATGCCAAAACCATACAAAAGTTCTAGACAAACAAAAAGACTGAACTCACAGCACAAGTTCTAAAACTGGGGTGAATACAATTCTCCCTTAACAATAGAACCTAAAAACTTGTACTTAGAGTCAAGAACGAAATAGTTCTAAAACAGAACAAGGAGAAGACATAAAAACATAATCAGAGCCTGGACAAAGAGTCATTGTCTACAGGTTGAGATCAATAAGAAGTTCTTTTCATTAAAGTAAGACTGATAAGCCATCAGTCGAGGTACAGTGCAAGACTTACATTGGAGTAAAAAGAAAAATAAAAACAACATGGGAAACCCATGGACTCCAGCAGTCTGCATCGTTGCGCCTTGAACTTCTTGATCTTCATCTTCTGTCTTCAGTCTTCATGTTCCTAAGCTTGTTCCACTCTCACTTGTTTTCCGTTGATTTGAGGTCTTTACTGGAACGTCATCCTTACAACTTCTGGTGATCCTTTTCTCTGACTTCCAACTTTTCCCCCTTTTTGGCAACATCAAAAAGAGAGCTGATGATGGAGGCTATGATCGGATGGTACCCAACTCCTAGTCTCAGAAGCTCTTGAGAAGATTCGAGAATAAGATGAGTCCAGAGATGCAGAAGAGGAAGACGCCAGTGGGGAGGTGAGGTGAGGAGGGATACGGAGAAATGGAGAAGGGCGAGAGAGGAAGGCTGCCTTAGAGAGGGAGAAGGCTTCCTTGAAAGGTAAAGGAAGGGCTGGTGATGGAGAAAGAGGGAGAGAAATGAAGAAAGGTGTGAGAAGGAAGAATCGAATCGGTGGCAGCTGAGAAGACTAACACCGTCGATTCGCTAGCACTAGGTCTTTGAGGAATAGACCTTGTGCGGCTGAAGATGCCGGCCAATAACGAGATGAGTCTCGTTGTTTGTTGCAAGCCAGGGAGGAGTGCAATATCTGCGATAAGGAAAATCTCCTCCAGAAGCTGTGAAGCTTCTCGGTGCCAGGCATGAGGATGGAAGACACTCGCTTCGCTGGATACAAGTGAGGGTAGAGCAAACTTTGACGTCAGAGAGACGTTAAGATCCAGTGGAAGGGTCCGGTGAAGACCAAGTATGTGAGCGTCATTCTCCCACTCCATGACTTTACAGTCATTGATTTTTCCTTTCGTCGGAACAAATTTTCTCTGCAACTTTGGAAAGATTGGAAATTTTTCTCACAGTGAAGGCTGTGGAGATTTGTTAGTTGATGCAGAAAAACTATTGAAGACATCATGGTATAAATAGACAAATTTTTTTTACCAAGTAAGAAGATGAAAAGTTTTTCGAAAACTGTGCCTAAAAAGTTTTTGAAGAAAAATTCACGTCTGCCATCACTGCAGGGGACTGACGCTTCAAAAGGTGAGAGGTATCATTGCATTATGTCATGTCAATGAGGTTCTCAAGAAATTTGATCAGAGAGGCAAAAAGGTTGGAAAGATCTTTAGAGAAGATCAGGATAAGTTCAATCAAATCCGATTTTTATTTTTTAAAAATATTTGTCCTTCTCGAATATTCCATTTTCCAACAATCAGTTAAAGGTTTTGAAAGAAACTGATCAGTAAGAGAAAGATTTTGAACTTAAAACACAAAGCTATTAACTGAAATAACTGATTTTAAATAGTAAGTTTGAAAAATACTTACTGATCGACTGATCATCGTAGTCAGTCGATACATCTTGATCCTGGTTGATTCAACAGGATGACTTCTCTTTAGATGAGCGCTTGTCTTGAGCTTTCTACGTCAGCAGTCGTAGAACAGCAGTTGGTTGACCACCAGTCAGCATGACTGTTTGAGAAAATCTTCAAACACAGCATCACTCTTCTGGGTTGATGAGGCCGATCTTTCCACACAGATCGTTAAACCTTTCTTCTGGAAGAGCTTTGGTTAGCAGGTCCACTCTCTGAACAACAGTTGGAATCCATTCAACAGAGATATTCTTCTTTTCGACGTGATCACGGATGAAGTGATGTCGAATGGCAATATGCTTGACTCTGGTGTGATGAACTGGATTCTGGGAGATTGCAATAGCACTGGAGCTGTCGCAATAGATTGGGACTTCCTTTTCGTTTATCCCATAGTCCTTCAACTGTTGGACTAACCACATGAGTTGTGAGCAGCAGCTTCCGGCAGCAACATATTCAGCTTCAGTTGTGGAGGTGGCGACTGAAGTCTGCTTCTTTGAAAACCAAGAGATGAGGTTGTTGCCTAGGAATTGACAGGTTCTGGAGGTTGATTTGCGATCAATTTTGCATCCTGCAAGATCCGAGTCTGAATATTCGGTAAGCTTGAAGTCGTCGTCTGCTGGGTACCACAATACTAAATTGGGTGTGCCTTTGAGATATCGTAGTATTCGCTTTGCTGCATCCAAATGAGCTTCCTTTGGAACTGACTGATTTCTTGCACAAATCCCGACTGCATACGCGATATCTGGTCTGCTCGCAGTCAAATACAGTAAAAATCCAATGATTTCTCTGTACTTCGTCGAAGAGACAGATTTTCCTTCTGAACTTGGATCAACTTTCTAGTTTGTATTAATTGGGATCTTGACTGATTTCATGTGATGAATACCGAACTTGACTATCAGTTCCTTGGCATACTTGGACTGACTGATCAGTATTCATTTGCAGGTCTGCTTGACTTGCAATCCGAGAAAGAAATTCATTTCTCCCATCATGGACATCTGGAACTTGTTGGTCATGATGTCAACAAACTTCTTGCACATGTGTTCGGATTTGGATCCGAAAATTATGTCATCTACATAAATCTGAACAAGCAAGAGATCTTCTCCTTCTTTGAGAGTGAACAACGTTCTGTCCACAGATCCTTTCTTGAAACCTTGTTCAACAAGATACTCCGAGAGAGTATCATACCAGGCTCTTGGAGCTTGCTTCAAGCCATAGAGCGCTTTCTTCAGCTTGTACACCTTTTCTGGTCCAGCAACCTCAAATCCTGGAGGTTGTTCCACGTAGACTTCATCGGTGATCACTCCATTGAGAAATGCACACTTCACATCCATTTGGTGTACCTTGAAACCTTTGTGAGCTGCGAAGGCTAAGAAAAGTCTGACTGCTTCTAATCTGGCAACTGGAGCAAACGTTTCGTTGTAGTCGATTTCTTCTTCTTGACTGTATCCTTTTGCTACAAGCCTTGCTTTGTTTCTCACAATGTTTCCTTCTTCGTCTTTCTTGTTCTTGAAAATTCATTTCAAACCAATCACCTTTGCATTGTCCGGTAGATCCACAAGCTCCCAATCTGAATTCCGGTTGAATTCATTGAGTTCTTCTTGCATTGCGATGACCCATTGAGTGGACTTCAGAGCTTCTTCGACATTCTTGGGCTCTGTAGATGATAAGAAACAACTGAAATTCTTATCTTCGTTGATGCAGTTCTGATTGATATCAAAGACGAGGTTGCACATTGATCTTCGAGTCTTGACACCGTCTGATGGTTCTCCAATGATGTTCTCATTTGAATGGAGTTTAAACCATCTTCGATACTTTTTGATCTCTTCTGGTGATGGTGGGGCTTCTTCAGTCAGAATGGTTTTGAAGTGTTGAGCACCTTTTGGAGCAGGGGAGAGTTCAGCTGGAGCAGCTTCGGCACGTCCAACTCGATCTTCAACTGGAGTTCCCCCTTGACTGATGCCATCTGCATTGGCTCCAGTCTGAACTTCAGACCTTTGGCTGATCTTTTGATACTGAAGCTTCTCAGTATCTTCGTCTTTTCCTGGTCCCCACACCAAGACAGTAGAAGGCTCGGTGTTGTGGATTTCAGCTTTGGAAACTTCAATGTTCTCAACATATCTTTCAGTTTCCTGTTTCCTGAAATCATCTGTAGACTCATCAAAGACAACATGTGGTGTTTCTTCAACACAAAGAGAGTTTGAGAATTAAACACTCGATAGGCTTTGCTGGATCGATCTGTTCCAGAGTATCCAAGGAAGATTCCTGGATCAGTCTTGCTATCAAATGTGTTTAACCTCTTCTTTTCATTGTTGTGGATAAAACACCTAGAATCGAAAGCATGAAAATAAGCAATTGAAGGCTTCCTGTTCTTCCATAGTTCGTATGGAGTCTTTCCATGTCTTTGAGTGAGGAAGGAGCGATTCTGCGTCTAGCATGCGTTGTTGACTGCTTCAGCCCAAAACTTCAAGGGGAGTTTCGATTCGGCTAGCATAGTCCTTACTGCTTCCTTCAAAGACCTGTTTCTTCTTTCAGCAACTCCGTTCTGTTGAGGAGTTCTTGCTGCAGAAGTTTGATGACTGATTCCTTGTTCATCACAATACTCACGAATGACAGTGTTGGGAACCTTGTGGAATATCCTAATCCTTGTTTTGATGATACCAAAATTCATAGGTCTTTATTGTAATAGACTAGAAGAGTTTTGAACTCAAGTGTTAGAGTTCGTTTCTAGTTTAGCCTGCGGTTCTGAAGACTAAAGACTGAAGACTGAAGGACGAAGGACTGAAGACTGAAGACTGAAGATACCTACTGAAGTATCAGTTGAAGAATCAGTTTGGAACTGATTACTTAATGTGTGCCACGGACTGATACTAAAGTCAAGTATCAGTTGAACATGCTTCCTCGGACTGATCTTCCAACGTTCAAAGGAAGCCACGTACTCACAAAAGTACAGCCGCATTAAATGCAGAGATCTCAGGATCATATCTCTGCAGAGGTCATTCCTATTTGGTGGCTACTTTATCAGAGACGTCAAATCTCCTGTTCATCAAGAGAGCCGTTTCCACCAGACAAGGAACCTCGAAGATTGAAGCCTCAGCCCAAATTCGAATTGCTCTCCAACGGAAGAAATCTTGAGGACGTTCTACGCCAACGGATCTATTCAAGATTTCTCCTACAAATAGCGCTCGAGGATCACTTCAATCTTCACTGATTCAACGACATAAGCTGAAGCTCTGCCAAAATTGCTACTCAGCCTAAAGCTTAACCTCCCCAAAGCTTGAATCGAAGAAGAGAATTCCAAAGCCAAAACCAGTCACTGCTGATTACATACATTCTCTTAGACCTTAGGCAAACCTCTGTTTACCCAGAAGCCAAGGTCAAACTTGCTACAAAGAACTTGTTGTTTGTTCTATCTGTTGTTATCTGTTCTCTCTTTTTTTTATGGAGACTAACCATAGCAGATTATCTTCTCTACCTATGTTTAGTATTGAAAAATACGACACATGGAAGTTTCGGCTTGAAAGCTTCCTCGCCGCCCAACATTGCCGAATGAGGGAAGTCATCACCAAAGGACCAATCATCATCACCGAAACCGTTAAACGGGTTCCTGTTGATCCATAACAGGATCCTTACGATGAGGTCCAGCCAAAGTAAAAAGCAGACTTCACCACCGAAGAAAGAAAGCAAGATGAGCTAGACAACCTCGCCAAAAGCATCATCTCCGGCACCGTTCCCGACAAGCATGTCATGAAGATCATCAAGTGCGGAACTGCAAAGGAGATATGGGACATTCTTGAAAGAATGTGCGTAGGTTCCGAGGAAATCAAGGAGAATAAGCTATCCATAGCTTGTCAGAAGTTCGACTCCTTCCTCATACTCAAGAATGAATCTGTCGAAGAAATGGAACTCAGACTCAACCAAATCCTGAATGAAGTTCAATCCATTTCTAAAGACAAATACACTCAACGAGAAATCAACCTGAAGATTCTTCGAGCACTGCCACGAGGAGAATGGCAGATCTACTCAGTCGCTCATCAGCATAAGCCTGGATTCAGTCAGCTCCCGACAAACAAGCTTTTCTCTGATCTCATGGCAAATGAGTTCGATATTCAGAGAAATCTTGGAATCAAGAAGGCTGGAGGATCAGACGAAGATGGTCCATCAACCTCAAGAGGAGCAGCACTGAAAGCTTCAACAAGAGAAGGCAAGAAGCAGATCAAGGAACCAGCAGAACTCAACCCTGAGGACTTCTTCAGTCAATATGCTTTGTTGACTGAAAGATTCAACAAAATTGAGTCCAAGTTCCGGAAGTACAGAAGGTTCCACAAGCAGCACTACAAAGAAAAGGAAAGAGAAAGCAACTCCAGACATTCCACTGATCGAAGCGGAGAAAGGAAGTCAGCCGCTTACGACATCAAAGACATGGAATGCTTTGGATGCAGAAAGAAAGGGCACTTTTGAAATGAATGCCCTGAACTGACTCAATCTGAGCGCAAAGAGCTGAAAGCCAAGAAAGATCGCAGCTTCTCAAAGAAGAAAGCGATGGTTGCTGACGATGCTGATTCTTCCAAAGACACATCAGAATCATCCGACTTCGACAGCACCAGCTCAGACGATGAGAGTCAAGCCCTGATGGCCAATGGATCTTAAAGTGTGGCTGACAACAGCTACGACAATGGAATGAATGGCTCAGAGGTAATCTCTCATTCAAAAACTCCTTATACTGATAACTTCCTGATGCTTTCAGGAGACCACTCAGAATCAGGAGAAAGCTCATCCGATGAAACTGACGAGTTTAATCAGCTCATGACTGATCACTGTCAGTTGAGGAAAATGTTCAAAGATCTCCTCGAGCAGAATAAGAAAATGGAAAAGGAGATCAATGATGAACGAGCTAGGAATCAGACAATCATCTACTTTCCGGATGAATCTTGTCTTGATCAGCTAATCATGGAGAACAGTCGACTGGAAGAAAAGCTCAGAATCTCCAACTCGGAATGTGATAGAGCATCTCATGAGATCAAGAGGCTCAATCACAAGCTGGAAGAAACAGTCAAGGACTACATGATGAAGTCACCCATGATGAGCAACTTTCCATCAAAAGGCCTTGTTGAAAGCATTGGAGGAAAGGTTGCAGCTAACAAAGGAAAGAATATCATGATCATTTCAAAGAACGATACTTCTGAAGTCACAACATCAGAAGAATCAAGAGATCATGATATGGATGAAGTTCGCAAACGCAAACTGATGGCAAGATCAAATGTTCCACCTCCATGGAGCTACAGACGAGCAAAGGAGGCCCCCAACCAGATCACCCTTCTGAGAAGACTGGAAAGCAGATTTCAGTCAAAGATCGGGAAAGAAACATCAGGAATCAAGAAGAATCTTCCTCACCATCCTAGGGGGAAGAACGGCCACATCAGTCAGAAACTGAAACCAGTTCAGTTTCACAAAGAACAACATCTTTGGAGACAAATCAATGATGAGTCCAGACGAGCCAAGCGACATCCACAACGACAAGCAACTAGACATCAAACAACTCATGTTCCACGACATCAGTCAAGTCTCCATCAGTCTGGAAAGACTCGAGTATCTCAAGGAAGATACTTCACTGAGCAAAGAAGACCTCAACCACTCATCAGACAGAACTCCCACAAGAGTGAGGCCTTCAAAAGAAAATCTCAATAGAAGAATGCTCGTGTGCCAACTGAAGCGCCAACAACTTCAGTCAGACGATCAGCAAAGCGCAAGAGATCAACCAGACCAATTCTGAAGCAGATATGAGTTCCAAAGGGAACTCGAGCTAACATCGAAGGACCCAAATCTTGATTGGGTACCTGAAGTAACTCTTCCTTGCAGGTCAAAATCAGGAAACACAAAAAGAAGGAAGAAGTTAAAGCTTCAATCAGAATGGTATCTGGATAGCGGCTGCTCGAAGCACATGACAAGCTACAAAGAATATCTATCTCAGTATGTTGAGAAAGCTGGATCCAAAGTTGCATTCGGAGACAACTCAATCGGAGAAACAAAAGGCTATGGTGTGCTCAACATAGGTAACGCCAGTATCAGTAATGTTAGCTTTGTTTCTGGTCTTAAACATAATCTGTTGTCTGTGAGTCAATTTTGTGACAGCGGTTTCACAGTGAAAATCAAAAAGGATGAATTCACTGTTAGAAATAATCAAAAGAAGGTGGTTCTGAAAGGTTTCAGACAAGGGAGTCTCTACGTCGTTTCATGGGAAGACAGCCCACCTGAAACATGCCTCATCAGCAAAAGCAGCTCGGAGCTCAACTGGCTGTGGCACAGGAGACTCAACCATCTCAACTTCAAGACGATCAACAAGCTTGCTAAACATCAACTGGTAGAAGGTCTGCCTTCTATTGTGTTCCAGAAGAAGCAAGAATGTTAAGCATGTCAAAGAGGAAAGCAGACGCGAATGTCTTTCAAGTCAAAGTCAGGACAATCCTCTGGAAGAATTCTTCAACTACTTCACATGGATCTGTTTGGCCCAATCTCTCCAAGAAGCTACAACGGTAGGAAGTACACCTTAGTAGTTGTGGATGATTATTCACGATATACTTGGGTTATCTTTCTCTTCAAGAAGAAAGAGACACTGGAGGAACTGCCAAAGCTGCTGAGAAGACTGAGCGTGGAAAAGAAAGTCAACATCATCAGCATCAAATCAGATTGTGGGACTGAGTTCCTCAATACTGTCATTCGTGAGTATTGTGATGAACAAGGAATCAGTCATCAAACTACTGCAGCAAGAACTCCTCAATAGAATGGAGTTGCAGAAAGAAGAAACAGGTCTTTGAAGGAAGCAGCAAGGACGATGCTAGCCGAATCAAAACTCCCCTTGAAGTTTTGGGCCGAAGCAGTCAACAACGCATGCTACACGCAGAATCGCTCCTTCCTCACTCAAAGACATGGAAAAACTCCATACGAGTTATGGAAGAACAGGAAGCCTTCAATTGCCTATTTTCATGCTTTCGGTTCTAGGTGTTTCATCCACAACAATGAAAAGAAGAGGTTAAACACATTTGATAGCAAGGCTGATCCAGGAGTCTTTCTTGGATACTCTGGAACAGAACGTTCGAGCAAAGCCTATCGAGTGTTTAATTCTCAAACTCTTTATGTTGAAGAAACACTTCATGTGGTCTTTGATGAGTCTACAGATGATTTCAAGGAACAGGAAACTGAAAGGTGTGACCAGAACACTGAAGGTTCCAAAGCTGAAATCCACAACACCGAGCCCTCTACTGTCTTGGTGTAGGGACCAGGAAAAGATGAAGATACTGAGAAGCTTCAGTATCAAAAGATCAGCCAAAGGTCTGAAGTTCAGACTGAAGCTAATGTAGATGGCATCAGTAAAGGGGGAACTCCAGTTGCTGAAGATTGAGTTGAACGTGCCGAAGCAGCTCCAGCTCAACTCTCCCCTGCTCCAGAAGGTGCTCAACACTTCAGAACCATTCTGACTGAAGAAGCCCCACCATCTCCATAAGAAATCAAGAAGTATCGAAGATGGTTTGAACTCCACTCAAAGGAGAACATCATTGGAGAACCATCAGATGGCGTCAAGACTCGAAGATCACTATACAACCTCGTCTTTAACATCAATCAGAACTGCATCAACGAAGATAAGATTTTTAGCTGTTTCTTATCATTTACAGAGCCCAAAGATATTGAAGAAGCTCTTAAGTCCACTCAATAGGTCATCGCAATGCAAGAAGAACTCAATGAATTCAATCGGAATTCAGTTTGGGAGCTTGTGGATCGACCAGATGATGCAAATGTGATTGGTTTGAAATGGATTTTCAAAAAGAAGAAGGACGAAGAAGGAAACGTTGTGAGAAACAAAGCAAGGCTTGTAGCAAAAGGATACAGTCAAGAAGAAGGAATCGACTACGATGAAACGTTCGCTCCAGTTGCCAGATTGGAAGCAGTCAGACTCTTCTTAGCCTTTGTAGCTCACAAAGGTTACAAGGTACACCAAATGGATGTGAAGTGTGCATTTCTCAATGGAGTGCTCACCGATAAAGTCTACGTGGAACAACCTCCAGGCTTTGAGGTTGCTGGACCAGAAAAGGTGTACAAGCTGAAGAAAACACTCTATAGATTGAAGAAAGCTCCAAGAGCGTGGTATGATACTCTCTCAGAGTATCTTGTTGAACAAGGTTTCAAGAAAGGATCTGTGGACAGAACTTTGTTAACTCTCAAAGAAGGAGAAGATCTCTTACTTGTTCAAATTTATGTCGATGACATAATTTTCGGATCCAAATCCGAACGCATGTGCAAAAGGTTTGCTGACATCATGACCAACAAGTTCCAAATGTCCATGATGAGAGAAATAAATTTCTTTCTCGGATTGCAAGTCAAGCAGACCAGCGAAGGAATACTGATCAGTCAGTCCAAGTATGCCAAGGAACTGATAGCCAAGTTCGGTATTCAGCACATGAAATCAGTCAAGATCCCAATGAACACAAACTGGAAGGTTGATCCAGGTTCAGAAGGAAAATCTGTCACTTCGACGAAGTACAGAGAAATCATTGGATCATTGCTGTATTTGACTGCGAGCATACCAGACATCGCATTTGCAGTCGGGGTATGTGCAAGATATCAGTCAGATCCAAAGAAAGCTCATTTAGATGCAGCAAAGCGAATTCTACGATATCTCAAAGGCACACCCAACTTAGGATTGTGGTACCCAGCAGACGACGACTTCAAGCTCATCGGATATTCAGACTCAGATTTTGCTGGATGCAAAATTGATCGCAAATCAACCTCCGGAACCTGTTAATTCCTAGGCAACAAGCTCATCTCATGGTTTTCACAGAAGCAGACTTCATTCGCCACCTCCACAATTGAAGCTGAATAAGTTGCTGCCGGAAGCTGCTGCTCACAACTCCTGTGGTTAGTCCAACAGTTGAAGGACTATGGGATAGATGAAAAGGAAGTCCCAATCTATTGCGACAGCTCCAGTGCTATTGCAATCTCCCAGAATCCAGTTCATCACACCAGAGTCAAGCATATTGCTATTCGACATCACTTCATCCGTGATCACGTCGAAAAGAAGAATATCTCTGTGGAATGGATTCCAACTGCTGTTCAGAGAGCGGACTTGCTGACCAAAGCTCTTCCAGAAGAAAGGTTCAACGATCTGTATGGAAGGATCGGCCTCATCAACCCTGAAGAGTGATGCTGTGTTTGAAGATTTTCTCAAACAGTCATGCTGACTGGTGGTCAACCAACGGCTGTTCTGCGACCGCTGACGTGGAAAGCAATGAAGTCAAGCGCTCATCTGAAGAGAAGTCATCCTGATGATTCAACCAGGATCAAGTGGTATCGACTGACTACAATGATCAGTCGATCAGTAAGTATTTTTAAAAGCTTACTATTTAAAATCAGTTATTTCAGTTATGAGCTTTGGATTACAATTCAAAATCTTTCTCTAACTGATCAGTTTCTTTCAAAACCTTTAACTGATTGTTGGAAAATGGAATATCCGAGAAGGACAAGTGTTTTAAAAGGGAAAATCTGTTTTGATTGAACTTGTCCAAATCTTCTCCAAAAATCTTTCCAACCTGTTGCTTCTGTGATACAATTTCTTGAGAATCTCATTGACATGACATAATGCAATGATACCTCTCTCCTTTTTGAAGCTTCAGTCCCCTGCAGTGACGGCGGACGTGAATTTTTCTTCAAAAACATTTTAGGCACAGTTTTCGAAAAACTTTTTCATCTTCTTACTTGGTACAAATTTTGTCTATTTATACCATGTTGTCTTCACCCTTTTTCTGCATCAACTAACAACTCTCCACAGCCTTCACTGTGAGAAAAAGTTTCAATCTTTCCATAGTTGCAGAGAAATTTTGTTCCGACTAAAGGAGAATTCAATGACTGCAAAGTCATGGAGTGGGAGAATGACCCTCACATATTTGGTCTTCACCGGACCCTTCCACTGGATCTCAACGTCTCTCCGACGTCAAAGTTTGCTCTACCCTCACTTGTATCCAGCAAAGCGAGTGCCTTCCATCCTCATGCCCAGACCATATGGCTTGAAGTACCTATCTCAAGAAGACGGACTTCACCTGTTCCTCAGGCGAGCTTCTCACCTTTTTTGTGAAGCTTCCATGTGGTGCAACAACAATGAACAGGAGCTCGTTGTCAACCGGCGCAACATCGACAGTGCTAGTCCTCACGACTACCACTGATTCGATTTTTCATCCTCACCTTCTCTTTCCTCCATGTATGACGAGGCGCGTTTTGATCTAATTCTTTCATCAAAGCCTCGCCATGCATTTTCTTCGTTTTTCCTCCCCACCTCTCGCAGTCCTCTAATTCTTTCCTCCTCGTCTGTCTCCTCGCTCTCCGGATCGTATGTATAGCTGCATCTCATGATTATCTCTAAGATGCTATGCATACTTTCCTTTCCTTCACTTTTCTCTTCTCCATCTCTCCGTCTCCATCACTTCTCCGTCTCCCTTCTCATCTCTCCACCTCTCCACTGGCGTCTTCTTCCTTCTGCATCTCTGGACTCACCCTATTCTTGAATATTCTCAAGAGCTTCTGAGACTAGGAGTTGGGTACCGTCTGATCATAGCTTCCATCATCAGCTCTCTTTTTGATGTTGCCAAAAAGGGGGAAAGTCAGAAGTCAGAGAGAAACCTTCCCTAAGGTTGCTCCTGTCCCTTCTTTCTTGACTGAAGATGAGACAGCAAGGATCACCAGAAGTTGTAAGGACGATGTACCAGTAAAGACCTCAATTCAACGGAAAACAAGTGAGAGTGGAACAAGCTTAGGAACATGAAGACACGAAGACAGAAGATGAAGATCAAGAAGTTCAAAGGCGCAGCTATGCAGACTGCTGGAGTCCATGGGTTTCCCATGTTGTTTTTGTTTTTCTTTTTACTCCAATGTAAGTCTTGCTCTGTACCTCGACTGATGGCATCAGTCTTTCTTTAATGAAAAGAACTTCTTTTTGATCTCAACCTAAAGACAATGACTCTTTGTCCAGGCTCTGATTATGTTTTTCTGTCTTCTCCTTGTTCTGTTTTGGAACTGTTTCGTTCTTAACTCTTAGTACAAGTTTTTAGGTTCTATTGTTAAGGGGGAACTGTTTTCACCCCAGTTTTAGAACTTGTGCTGTAAGTTCAGTCTTTTTGTTGTCTAGAACTGCTGTATGGTTTTAGCATCATCAAAAAGGGGGAAATTGTTGGGAACCTTGTGGAATATCCTAATCCTTGTTTTGATGATACCAAAATTCATAGGTCTTTATTGTAATAGACTAGAACAGTTTTGAACTCAAATGTTAGAGTTCTGATGTGTGTATTTTAGCTACTTAGTTTGGTGTGTGTTTCGCCATGATTTTTATATGATTTTACATGGTTTGTGACATTTTGGCGCAGGAATTAGATGGTTGGAGGTCGAGGCTCGTGGATGGAAGAGATGGTGGATATTCGAGAATGCATGAAGAATTGGCGCAGGAATTAGATGGTTGGAATTCTCTTCTTCGATTCAAGCTTTGGGGAGGTTAAGCTTTAGGCTGAGTAGCAATTTTGGCAGAGCTTCAGCTTATGTCGTTGAATCGGTGAAGATTGAATTTGATCCTCGAGCACTATTTATTGGAGAGGTCTTGAATAGATCCGTTGGCGGAGAACGTCTTCAAGATTTCTTCCGTTGGAGAGCATTTCGAATTTGGGCTGGGGCTTCAATCTTCGAGGTTCCTTGTTTGGTGGAAACGGCTCTCTTGAAGGACAGGAGATGTGACGTCTCTGATAAAGTAGCCACCAAATAGGAATGACCTCTGCAGAGATAAGGAGATCCTGAGATCTCTGCATTTAATGCGGCTGTACTTTTGTGAGTACGTGGCTTCCTTTGAACGTTGGAAGTTCAGTCCGAGGAAGGAGGTTTAACTGATACTTGACTTTAGTATCAGTCCACTGACTCCGCGCGGCACACATTAAGTAATCAGTTCCAAACTGATTCTTCAACTGATACTTCAGTTGGTATCTTCAGTCTTCAGTCTTCAGTCCTTCGTCCTTCAGTCTTCAGAACCACATGCTAAAATAGAAACAAACTCTAACACTTGAGTTCAAAAACTGTTCTAGTCTTTTACAATTAAGACCTATGGATTTTGGTATCATCAAAACAAGGATTAGGACATTCCACAAGGTTCCCAACACATAGGATTCTTTCAGCTTTTCCCACCACGAGTTTAGGTCTTCAGGAACCAATAGGTCTTTTCTCTCAACTTTTTCTGCATGTGCGGTTAAGATGCCTTCATCATAATAGTGTACTAGCCGCTGCCGATCTAACACCAGAGAGTCGCAAATCATAGTAGCTATTGGCGGTATAGGAAGTCCCGTCAGTTTCAAGCATTTTATGGCTCTCGATTCTATCTTTTCTTGCTTCTCTTCATTCCTTGATCATTTGCGATATTCTTGAGAATGAGAATGATGGTGTCGCTTTGAGACCGAGAGATTTGTAGCTGGCAGGGCTAGAGGGGCTTGTGATGATGATCCTTCTTCCCCCTTTTTGGCATCATTGGGAAGAAGTTTGACCTTGTCTTGAAGATCTTGAATATCATTGAACATAGTCTGCAGAATTGCTGATTTTAGTCTTGTGGCAGCAACTTCGGCTTCTAGTGAAGCTAGGCGAACAGACAGAGGTTTGACTTCCTCAACAACATAGAGTTGCATGTCTGTCTTTGTCATGAAGAGATCGAGCATTTTATTGTGAAGTTCGTTAACTTGATGGTGGCATCCATGGTTCGTTCTTTGGAGTTGAGATCTGTAATCTTCAGTTGTTCGCGAATCTTCTCAACTTCCTGGTGGAGAATTGGATAGCTAGCCATAGACAATGCTTCATCTTCTGCATGTTCAAAGAAATCTGATTTCAGCTTCTGAAACAGAGCTTGAAGACCGCTGATTTCTTCGGTGTTATGAATCATGTCTGCTGTAAGGGCAGCTTCAGTCTTCTTTAGCTTTTTAATGAATTTGAGGCCAAGAATATCTTTATACTCGAGTGCATGTTTCAGTTGTTCGATCTCCAGCTATTGATTAGAGATGATCTGGAGTAACACTTTGTTTTGTTCCTCAATGGTGTCCGGAAATTCAAACACGATGGGACGAGGAGTTTTGCGCTTCCAACCACTTATCCTAAGACTGGTAACTTCATCCGAATCATATTCATAGATCGGGGGGTTGGTGATCTCTATAGTTTCAGTGGGCAGGACCGGAGGAATATGATCGTGTTTGACCTTTTGCTTAGACGAGGAGGCATGAGCTGCAGTTGAGTTTGCATTCTGGTGGGTGAGTTTAGTTGCTTCTTCAGATGATCCTGAAGGAGCAGTAGGGGTAACTGCTTTGTCTTGTGCTTGATCATTTTCCAGAATAGCCTCCAATACTTGATCAGTTTCTTGTGCTGTAGGAGTTTCTTCAACTAAAGGGTCAGTAGTGAGAACTGGAAACTCTGTTTCTTAAGCAGGATCAGTTACATGAGGGTCTATATCCATAGGTCCTAAAACAGAGCGATCAACTTGCTCTGCAGTATGAGAGTCCATAGAAGTCCGGATGGGAGAATGAATGACAACTCTTGGGGTGTGAATTGTTATGATGGGGGCAAGACATCAGGCTCTGCAGCAGTTGGGATAGATGAAAGGACGTGCCGTAAGTATATTTAATGAAAATTTAAAATCCGAAAGAATTAGAGAGTAACACGTGGTTCG
Organism: Salvia miltiorrhiza; assembly: GCF_028751815.1. Taxonomy (NCBI): domain Eukaryota; kingdom Viridiplantae; phylum Streptophyta; class Magnoliopsida; order Lamiales; family Lamiaceae; genus Salvia; species Salvia miltiorrhiza. The sequence goes on from NC_080388.1 coordinate 11,086,421, forward strand.
AAAATACATTAAATAAGAACGGTTTTTAAGAAAAGGCGGGCACATTAAAAACACAACAAGGAATGTTCAAAATCATTGAAAGTAAATGCGAGGATATTTCAGTTAAATATTAAATGCGCTTTTAAAAGAAACTTACTGGTCGACTGATCATCGTAGTCAGTCGATACCTCGATTTTGAATTGAAATGTTTAGTTCCCCCTCAATTAAAGATTCCTCTTTTTAATATTGAAATGATATCAGTCACTCTCTTTAGGCGAACTGATCTTCAATTGACACGTCTTCAAAACTCTTCAGTCTTCAGGATTCCGAAGACCAATTTTTGCACAGAGATCAAGGAATCTATCTTCTGGGAGCGCTTTGGTCAGCAAGTCAGCTCTTTGAACTGCAGTCGGAATCCACTCAACTGAACGGTGGAGAAAAAGGGGAGGTGGAGGCGCGGCTTGTAGGCTGAGTCGCCGGGAATTGAGCGGAGAATTGGTGCAAAACCTAGGATTTTGAAGAGGGCGGCGCCGCCTCTAAAGAGACGGGCGGTAGCTGGCTGAGCGATTAAGTTTGAGAGAGGGCAGAGAGGAGAAGAGAGAAGGGGAGGCGGCGCTCAGGCGCAGCTTCGCCGGAAAATAAACCACGGGGCTGATAGCAGCGCCGCCTGGTCCAATTGGTGTGCGTGTCGCTTCTAGGCTTAGGATGGGAATGTATGTGCTTAAAAGAATTTTTGTTATCAGTGTAGATTGATAGTTATAGCAATGGGTATTCTCTTCTTCGATTCAAACTTGAATGCAGTGGATTAGCTTGACTCTTGAGTTCGACAGAGTTTCGGCTTTATGTGTTGAATCGGTGAAGATTGGGGTTGATCCTTGAGCTCTATTTATAGGCAATGTCTTGAGAAAGATCCGTAAGAAGAGGTCAGTCTTCAGATTTCTGTCGTTGTGATTCAGATTCGAATTTGGGCTAAGGTCCTCAGTTTTCGTTCTCTCCAAAAGGAATAAGGTACCGTTCTTTCCTCTATGAGAGAAGGTGCTGTAAAGTAAAGCAGCACGTAAAAGGAAACTTCATATTCTGAAGGGCAATTCTGCAGATCTGCGCGTTAAATGCAATTGTCCTTGTTGACTTTCCACGAGGTTTCTGTCTGACACTTTACTTAAGTATCAGTCCTGCTTTATCCAACGTGACATGTATCAGTGTTTCCCTAACACTGGGAAACACTGATACTTCAGCATACGCGTCCTTCAGTGCGAGTCAGCAATTTTAAATTTCTTGGTCTTCAGTCTTCAGAACTTCAATGCTTCAGTCTTCAGTCTTTGGAACTTCAGTCTTCAGTCTTCAAAACTTCAGTCTTCAGTCTTCAGTACTTCAGTGTTCAGTCTTTGCCTCTTCAGTCTTCAGTCTAGCTAATAAAATGAACTCTAACACTTGAGTTCAGAAATACTCTAGTGTAGTGAAGAATAAACTAAGTGTTTTGGAATCATCAAAACAAGGAAATGATATTTCTATTATTTTCCCAACACCACATATCATAGAAGGTATAGAATGGTGTAACAGCCTGACTCCTGGGAGAATAAGAAACGGCTACTTAATGGGATTGCTAGACTTTATTAGAATAAAATGAGTGATATGTTCTTAGATTCGGGTAATACATTGTTAATAAAGGAGTGCCGCAATTAAAGGATAATAAATACAACAATTAGGATAGAAATTTTCCCAACCAGGATCAAAAGTTCGGAGGTCTGAGACAACAAGATAACACTTCATACTAGACATACATATATGCGAGGTTCAATTGCTAGAAATGCGATTGCCAAAAGAGTTCATAATAATTGGGCTAAGAATATTTAAAGAGTCATTCTCAAAAGATATCCACCTAAGTGAATATTATGGCAGCGGAAATTATTATATGAAACTACAGCAACATCCTCCTTCTGCCTCGCACGACACCACCCGCTGCTCAACCTGCAAAAGGTTTTGAAAACAATTGCAGGGCTGAGTACTAATATACTCAGTGGGTTTAGCCATTTGAAAATCCATTTAAAAGAATAATACATGCTATGAACAGTATAACATAGAAATATTTGAAAGCATTTCATGCATACTTAAAATAAATTTGTGGATCCATTTCCAGTCTTCTCTCTATTGGTGTTTCACCTATAATGTGAACATGTGGGAGCAGCCCACAGAGGTCCACTACCATGCATGTTTCAGAAATGGGAACAACCCAAGTCTGACAGTCTGAGGCAAGTGGGAGCAGCCCACAATACCCCTTTGTGTGTACACAATCCTAACCAGGGCTATCCAATCGCTACGCCGGTTAGGACCCGATCCTTAGATAACATAGGAGCACTTTAAACAATAGAGAGATAATAAACATTTTAACATGGACATTAATTTGCATTTGCATAATACAAGTATAGCTCAATAACTCAAAGCATACTTTGAAAATAAAACCCACCTTGATAGGACAAGCCTGTAGATAAAATTTGCACAATTCTCTTCTTGTAAAACCAGTGCTAAAACCTTCTATCAAGTGAACCTACAAGATAATCTAATCTTAATAGGTCTCAAAATATCGTATGAGCTAACAATTCTACCAAGCTGCTAAATCTTAATATTCTACACCCGGATTTTCAAAACTCGATTAGAAATCTTAAAAAAAACGAATTTATCAAAAATACTTTTATTGCAATATTCACTATGCATATTCATATCATATTTCAAAATCACATAAAGTAAATAATTACACTTAATAAAATAAATAGTCTTACTAATAAATCAATTGATTAAGAACTTAACTAAATAATTTTAAGTAAAGAATGATTTAACAAAACTTAAATCAGCCAATCATAAAAAAAAAATGCAGCCCAATTCTTTTATTAAATCAGACCCATCTTGAATCATAATATAGGCCCAAAAACTTAATAGCCCAATATTAAAAACCCTAGCCCACAACCCATTCCCTTTATTAAAAGAAAAATCACACACACACACACAACCCACACACGCACACACACAACACAGACGCACGCACACACACACACACCCAGACGCACTCTCTCCCTCTCACGCTACTGCCGCCGCCGCCGTTGCCCGACGGAGGCCGGCAGCCGCCCCCTCTCTCTCTCCTCCGACTTCTCTCTGTTCTCCTAGCCCTCTCTCTTCTCCTCTCTCTCTCTCTTCCCCCAGTCCTCTCTCTTCTACTCTCATCTTTGCCTCTTCTCTGTCGACGGCAGCGGAAGCCACCGCCGGCGCAGCGTCGACAGCAGCACGGTAGCAGCTGCCGCCTCCTCTTCCCCCGTCTTCCTCTCGACCAGCAGCAGCAGCAGCCTCCGCCGTCCCTGCACGGAGCAGCACCGCTACCGCTTCTTTTCTCCAGATCTGGCACTGCCGGCGCCGTGTCGACAGCAGCACAGCAGCAGCAGCGCCGTGACAGCACCGGCACCGTGGCTGACGCCGCCTCCTCCTGCCACGCCGAGCAGCCGATGCTGCTCTCTTTCTCCGGCTAAAAATCGCCGGTCAACACCCCTCCCCAAATCATCTCAAAACCTTCTATCTCATTCTAGTCTTCTAATGATCCTTTGAAATGGTGAAGAGAAATTTTAATCTGTTCTTATGAAAAAAAAATTCAATCTTTTCTTATGCAATGGGCAAAACACTTGAGAAATATACTTACAAGTTGTATTCTTTGATTTGTTTGGTGTATGGCTGAATTTGATTTGAGGTAGATATTGTTCAAAGAGATTTCTTGTGTTTCGATTGAAATTCTGGAAATGAGGAAAATAGAAGGAAGAATTGTGTTTACTGTGAAAATGGTATGAATGAGCTTGAGATGTCAAATTTATTCCAGAAAAGTAAGAATGCATGTAAGGTGATTGGCTTAAGATGTGGTGAATGGTAGAGTGATACGTGGTTGAATTTTTTGATGAACATGACACATGGCTGCCGCCAAAAGCATAACCCTTAAATCACTCTACAAAAACAAAAGTCAAAAATCTACAAAATTTAAAAAGAGTATGTGGGCTGACATGAATTTTAAAAAAAAAAAATTGTGGATAAAAATGGGCTTATAAAATACACATAATCTTAACTCAAAATTAAATAAGATCCAAACTAGATAAATTAGTATAATAGTTCTATTTAGGCCCAATTCAAATTAAAAGTAAATGAAAAATAAAATGTAAGATCATTTCCTTTGAGCTCGTCTGGTGTTAATATGAAATAAATTCACATAGTCATGTATTTGCATTTAATCTCTCTTGGTAAAAATTGATAAAATCTTTTATTAAAAGAAATACCCCTTTTTTTATCTACAAAAATTTTATCTGGGCGAGAATTCACTTAAATAATATTCTAAGTTCAAGTATTTTCGGGAAATCCTATTAGGAAAAATCGGGGTGTTACAAATGGTGTTGGCGGGAGTCGGCACTCCCTTGCCTTCGCCCAGTAGCAGCAATGCCTACAGCGTGGCTCAAGAATCGGTGATTGTTGTTGGAGCATCTCTCGGTGCTTTTTACAGCTCCCGGGTGCGCTCGGAGTTGGGCTTGAGAGATGTTCTCCTTTGGTTGAGTTTCTTGTCTTGGGATCTCATTTTTTCGGTTCTCTCTTGTTTTGCTTTTCTTTTTACTGAGCTGAGATTTCTTGGGGTGATAGTTAGGCCGGAGCTTCCGAAGAAACCACAACTCCGCTCTTTCTTTTCTTTCCTGTTGTTGCTTAGACGGTACTATATATATATATACACTGTCATTTATAATTTTAGAAACTTTTGATTGGTTTATTTTTTGTTTGAATTTGAACAATATGTGAAGTGACAAGTGCAAGCATCTCCAGCAGCACTGCATACTCCCGTTTTCCGCTTTTTTACCGTGCAGATCCCTCTCCAACAACACTGCACTTTACTCTACATTTTGCAGTAAATGAACAGTATCCCGGTAGATGTAGAGGGATACTGTTCATCCCGTTAGTGTATTTATTTAGTCTTTTTGCTTTTCTTTTTGTTTTCTCATTTGTTTCTTGTTTTATGTTTATAAATTATCTGCTCATTCCTGCACTTGTGTATGGATTAATTTATTTCATTTTTTATGTTTATAAATTATAAAAGATATTATATAAAATTTTTAAATTGCAACATCATAAAAATACAATAATATAAAATTGCGATAATAATAAAATTACAACAACACAAAAATATCATAAACATAAAATTACAAGAAATAGAAATACAATAATATTAAATTAAGAAAACATTCAATAAGGTCCAAAATCCCCTTCAGATCCTCCAGCATCACTTCCAGATCCGCCAAAATTCGGAAATTCATCACCAAACATATTGAAAGCATTGCTTGAACCTGAACCGTCTTGCCTTTTCAATATGATTCTGGTTTGTTCTTGTTTGAAGTACTCACGTCGAATGGGATCAGAAATATTGTCGGTGTCTATCATCAAAATTTTATTATCTGCTTCCCATTTACGAAATGCAAGAGCTTGTTTTTTTGCTTCAATCTTTTGTTGTTGTAGTTGCATGATCTGATCTTTTTTTGTGGATGAGTTATCCATTATTTCTTCAAGTCTTTGATTTCCTTGATCAATTGCTTGTAGAATATTAGACATATCTTCGCCTTTTTTTCTCTTATTTTTAGTCTTTTTTACCCCATCTGGACGTTGTGTTGGTCCTGAACCACTGCCACTACCATCACTTAGATTGATACTAAAAGAAGACAAACCATCAGGTGAGATAGGAGATTCTGGTGTTGTTTCTGCTTGAAATGAAGACCTTTGTGAAGGACAATCAAACTTCACAAAATCTTTCATAAGGGGCCAGACATGCTCAAACTTGAATCCTTTCTTATATCTTGGATCCTCCGTCAGTAATTGTTTTGCACGATCAAACTGAATAATAAATAACATATGTTAGCAATAGCACAACAATTAAATAGTTAAATCAATTGTAAAAATAAATAACTACTTACAATATCTTTTTCAGAAGCGCCACTTGGATTTAGATATTCGATTTGTTGCACGCATCCTTTGAATTTTGAAAGAGAACTCATAATGACTTGCATACGAGTTTCAAGCGATCTTTTGGTTCGATCAGGAATATGTGGAGAAGGTTTGTCACTATTATATACCCTCACAATTTCTTTCCAAAAGGTATCTTTTTTTTGATGGATTCCTGTTTCACCATCTTGGGATAGATCCATATACACACGACAAAGATGTTTATCTTCATCGATTGTGTAATTAGGCTGTCGAGAAGAAGAAGACATGAAAGGCAGAATAACAAACAAATAAAAAAAAAGACAAAAATAAGAAATAAAAGCTTAGATTCTATGTGGAAGTATACAAATCGTAGAGCATATTTATAGACATTAAATTGTGAAAATTTACAGATAAGATAAGAAATGAATGGTGGAGATTTCATGGAAATCGTGATGAATGGCATAGATTTTTTCTTCCAGATTCGTACATAAGATATAGAATGGATGATGCAGATTTAAAGAACTTTAAATGGATGGTGCAGATTTGATTTTATAAAGTTGCATAATAGATAAGAGAAGTGGATGGTGAGGATTAATGGAAATCATAACGGACGGTGGATATTATCATTGGAAAGATAAGATTTGCAGGAGAGATAATAATTGCAGGAGTATGCACACAAGATAAGATTTCTTTGAACAAATTTTATTATATAAGAAGTATGGACATCTAATAATCTGTACACCTATCTTCTCAATTTTACTCATCACGAAGCAAAAATAAGATATGAATTATCATGATGTTGGCTCTTCTTATATATTTTCTTCTTCAAGCTCATCATCAGATGAGCTTGAAGAAATACTCAATGAATGTGATGTTGAACATCAATTGATGTGTCAACATATTTTGTCAAATAATTTCGTTGTAGCAAGCCTTATTGAAAATCAAAATGCTACAACAATCCACAGAGGCTCAGTTCCTGGTCGCAGGATGATCCATCGTGATCGAGAAGTGGCTGCCCAACGTCTGTTCAACGATTATTTTTCTGAAAATCCAACATTTAATGAAGGAATGTTTCGTAGACGTTTTCGAATGTCTCGAAGTTTATTCCATCGTATTGTTGATGCTGTAAAAAATCATAATAGTTACTTTCAGCAAGGAAGGGATTGCACTGGTAGATTGGGCTTGTCCACACTGCAAAAAATAACCGCTGCATTTCGGATATTAGCATACGGGGTACCTGCAGATGCCACCGATGAGTACATCAACATTGGTGAGTCTACTGCAATTAAATGTGTCAAGAAATTTTGTCGTGCAATTGTGGAAATATTTTCAAGTCAATATCTTAGATCTCCTACTTCTAGTGATGTTGCTAGACTATTATATATTGGTCAACAACGTGGTTTTCCAGGAATGTTAGGTAGTCTAGATTGTATGCACTGGAAGTGGAAAAATTGTCCAACTGCTTGGGCAGGCTCATATGCAGGTCGTAGTGGATCTCCCACGATTATTCTTGAAATTGTTGCTGATTATGATCTTTGGATATGGCATTTATACTTTGGTATGCCAGGGTCCAATAATGATATTAATGTCTTGGAAAGATCGCATCTTTTCAGTGATCTTGCTAGAGGTATCACTCCACCTGCAAATTATGTAATACAGGGAAAAGAGTATAGTGTGGGTTATTATTTAGCTGACGGAATATATCCGAAATGGTCCACACTTGTGCAAACTATACATGAACCACGTACTGCAAAGAAAAAACATTTTGCTACGAGACAAGAGTCGTGTAGAAAAGATGTGGAACGTGCATTTGGAGTTCTTCAAAGTCGATTTGCAATTGTTGCAAATCCGGCCCGTTTTTGGCAAAAGAAACATTTAGAGCTTATCATGAAATCCTGCATTATCATGCACAATATGATAATTGAGGATGAAAGAGACTTGTCTGCACCAATTCAAGAGATGAGAGAAGTCCCAACTCCAGATGTCGAAACGGTGCCAAATGAAGCACGTCAGTTTCAAGAATTTCTTGCACGCTATCGAAGCATCAAAGATAAATCAGCTCATCTTGCACTTCGTGATGCATTGGTCGATCATTTGTGGGAAGAATATTCAAATTTTGAACACTAATTCCCATTGTTAAGTAATTTAAATTTTTGCAAGTATTTTGTAATATTAGTGTGCTATTGTCATGTAATTTATGCTTTTTTCAATTATTATGTAATGTTATTTTATATGTTGTTGGAATAAATTAATGTGCAATAATTTAAATATAGTATAAAAAATCAAAATAATTATATTATATTATGTTATAATTAAATAAATCAGAATAAATATAAATAGAATTAAATATATATATATATATATAATATATAATAACTATATAAAAAGATTAATTTAATAACAATTAAAAGTATCAAAATAGAATATTCCATTGTAGAGTGAAATGTAGAGTTGATTGTTGGAGAGCAAAATGAAATTACTCTACATTTCACTCTACAATAGAGTGAAGTTCACTCTAATGTAGAGTGAACCATTGGAGTTGCTTAGGCACTTACATATCAAGTGGGGCACCACTCCACATCCGACGATTCCACAAAATATCGATCACTCAACGAGATTGAGCAGTGGAGAAGAAACATAAATCCAATGACAAGATTCACAAATGGCTTCAAACTAAGTGTTGGCGGTCAGACGAGGAAGAGGCCTAGTGCTTCAATTTTTTTTGTGTTGAAAGCAACTCAAATTGCAGAGAAAATCCAGAATATGTGTCTGGAAAGATTTGTTCATTGATGTGTATCAAATCTGAGAGAGAGAGAGATTTGGTGTGATGATTCTTTTTGAAAATATGTGAAGTGTGTTTGTGATGATGAATTTGTTGCTAATTTTTTAATTTTAATGTTAGGGGTAATTTTGTACTTTTACATAAAAAGTGGCCAATTTTTTAAGTTTTTATTTGATAGGCTAGTTTTTTAAGTGTACAATATGAAATAGGCTAGTTTGATATATTAACTCTTATTGAAAAACCATTAAATTACATTAAATATAAATAAGAAAAATACCTCGATTAAAAAACCTTAACATAAACCAAACATAAAAACCCAAATAAGAAATACCATTATATGAATTTAAATAAAGAGGAAAAAATTTGTTTGTTGAATGAATTATGCATCTTTTCCCTTTTCTGAACTTGTTAAAAAATTGTTTTGATTTAAAATAAACAAAAAATACTATTGTATTTCCCCTTCTTCTTCCCACACGCCACCTGTCGCCCTCTACTCTCTATATTTCTGTTATGATACTCTTTCTCAGCTTTCATAGTTGTTGCGGCTTCGGCCTTCTTCGTTTTCTCCCACTCGTCTCTCTCCACCGCTACCGCTGCCTCCCTTCAGTCCAACACCAGTTCGTGCCACTGCTAAGGAGTGAGAGAAAACAATTTTCTGCAAAAAAGAGAGGCATGCATCCCCCTCCCACCCTACTCCACGTGTTGCACATGTGCTCGCCATTTCGGCCAAATGAGTTAAGCTCATCCACTTGAGCCACGTCTCGAGTCACCCTTACCTGCATCAGCTGGCTTATCGACAAGGCCGGCTCGAGCCGACAACTAGCCATCATCGATGCGGGTGCTCTAAGAGTTACAAAATTTTAAAAAATCAAACTAAAATGTAAAAGTAAATTTAAATTTATAAAAAATAAAAATAGATCTCGACTTCTATATATATTCATTATAATTCTACAATGAACCTTAAAATTGAAATTTAATCTTGCAATAAATAATAAATACATCAATTCCAACAAAATACTAAAATATAATTTTATTCTACTTATTGTTAACACTATTAATAAAAGATAAAAAATACTCTCTCTGTCCCCAAATAACTTCCTATCTTCTTTTTTTTGGCCGTTCCCCAAATAAGTTTCTATATATACCACTAATGATATCTCATTTATTCTTACTTTTCAAATTTTTACCACTCTCAATACTAATTACTCTTATTATAAAAGTTCATATGCAGAAAATAGTAAGTACATTTTTTATGTTTTCCTTTTAATTCATATGCTAAGAAAATAGTACTCCCTCCGTCCCCAAATAAATTTTTACCAGCTTTGTTTAAAACCGTGCCCCTTGGGGCAAACTTTTAAGGGACGGAGGGAGTATGTATCTATATCTTGGTATTGCTTCCAGCCTCCCATTTTAATGGGATAGTTCCATCATCTGTCTCATTCTTTGATGAAGGTAAGTTATTATTAGTGTCGTGAATTGTGATAGCTGTGCAATTCATACAAGCTTGGCTGCCTGTTGAAGGACTCTAATAGGTACCTTGCTAATTTACATTAATAGTCATCTTGTGTTTCTTGGTTATGAAATATGGTTAATTCATTTTTTTGTGTAGTTGTCAAGATCATTTCTTGTATTCTATTGAAGAGTATGCTAGAATTTGACATAGCCAAGTGATATCTAGTTTAGTAGTTTCCTTTTCCTTTAGATTGTTATAAAGTCATGTCCAAACATAGCCTAAGCTCACTTCCACGAAGCTAAGTTATCCATGCGTGGGATTTATTTGCTAAATTGCTTATTTACATTTTAAATTTTTATATTCTATTTGTAATGCAGTTCGGGTTTAAGAATTAAGAGAAGTACACTGCAGACTTACTGATGTGATTATCTTTAGGGGGTGTATTAGTTCAAGATTTATGTAGATTTTAAAAGTCCGTGGATTTTAAAAGTTTATAGAATTCTCACGAATTTTTCATGATTTTGAATGAATTCTTGGTCAGATTTTTAATGAATTAGCAAGAATTTGGCGTGATATTTTCGGACTTGAAATTCACAAACCCAGCGAGCGCGGGAATTGAACGAGCACTAGACCCACTTCCAGCGGCCGCTAGAGGCCCATGAGCGCTAGATACCCAGCGACCGTTGGGTTCCAGCGAGCGCGCGAATTTGGTGAAATTGTGTTACATATATAACTACCTATGAGATGATTCACATATCTAACACGCCCACCCAAAATTTTAACATGCATATTATCTTTTCAAGACGCAGAATGTGGGCCATGTGGCACCTTAATCCACATATTCTTTTAATTTATACTCCCTCCGTCCACGAAATGAGTACCCATTTGTGGACGGCACGGGTTTTAAGAAATGTATGGAGTGTAGTGTGAATAGTTTAAGGGTCCCACTTTTTGAGAGTATTAATTAAAGAGTTGTGTGGGGTACACTTGCCAAAAAGGGAAATGGGTACTCATTTCGTGGACGGACGAAAAAGGAAATATGGGTACTCATTTCGTGGACGGAGGGAGTACTTATTAACATACTGGATATTTATGTGCATGTCGATGCTCATCACTCTCTCTCTCTCTCTCTTTCTGGCACGCGTATATGTATATATATATATATATATATATATATATATATATTGTATAGTGTACAACTTACGAAACACACAGATCTCAAAATCACACAAATTGACTAATAATGTTGCCAGCCAGCTCCTTCCTGCTCCACGCGCCAGCATTTGTCTGCACCATGGTGGCCGTGAAATACCATGATACAATATCATGTTTGGCAACGGGCGCGCAGGTCCAGCGGCCGCGGGCGTTGGAACCCAACGAGCGCAGTGTTCGGATTTGTTCATGCTTATTTTTTCAACGAAATCAATCACTACTAGAAAAACGCTCATAGATAACGGATTTTATCCGTTATCTATGAGCAAAAAAACCGTTGTGTATAGTGGTGTTATCTATTCTATACGTCATACACAACGGTTTCAAAACCGTTATGTATAGTAGCATAGATAACGGTACGATGCGTCATACATAACAGTACGCATCCGTTATCTATAAAGATTATACATAACGGTTTTTCACCGTTATGTATTAAGATTTTTCCGTTATGTATTAATTTTTTTTTTTTTATCATAGTTAACAGTTTTTTGCACTTTTTATAACGGTTTTAACCGTTATCTTTGATAGAATACATAACGGTTTTTCACCGTTATGTATTAAGATTTTTCCGTTATGTATTAGAATTTTTTTTAATTTTTTTAATCATAGTTAACAGTTTTTTGCACTTTTTATAACGGTTTTAACCGTTATCTTTGATAGAATACATAACGGTTTTTTGCACTTTTTATAACGATTTTTTGCACTTTTTATAACGATTTTTGCAGTTTTTATAACGATTTTAACCGTTATCTTTAATTAGAATACATAACGATTTTTTGAACCTTTTATAACAGTTTTTTGCACTTTATATAATTGTAGTATATTTTTAAATTTTGCAATTTTTATAAAACGACAAAATGATAAAATCAACAATAACAATTTTATATATCATCCAAAATATTCATACATTACCATCCAAATGAACCAAGTATCAAGTATACATCATCATTGCATATTCGATTCAAAATTGAAAGTACCAACTATCTTATAGCTAAAACAAAATTCTATCATACTATGTATTCTAGCACTAAGTCCTCAAGAACTAGTTGCTCTTTCCTGAAATCCTTCTTCCTCATGAAAGTAATCTGCAATAGAGATTTAGTGAAAAATGAAGAATGACCGGTACCTTCAGAATTATTAAAGTGACAAACTAAAAAAATAGGCACCAAATAGGGAATCGTCTGAGGTAGCTTAAAGTGCACGTGAGCCCTTCTTTTCTCTTCCATCTCTTCCTTGAGGGCTTCGTTACTGCACCTTCCCAAGAAGTCGAACATAAGATCCGACATAACAGCAAGAGCAACTAGCAGAGCCTACAAATGTCCAAGAATCCCGCTCAAGAATCCCCCAGAAGTAAAGATAATGAATGTAATTCCTGACAAATAGTATGAAATGTCAAACCAAATTAATAAACACACCTGATATTGTTTCCCGATTGGACAAAAATCTTTCCCAATAGTTCTACACCAAAAATTTACATAATTGATTAAGATGAACAGTGCATAGTTTTCCATATTGAAATGAACTCAATGAAGAATTCTAATAGCATACAATAAAAATAGATGCATAAATTATGAAAGCGTAGATATGTCAAGGACACCAAATTTCAGCATACAAACAGATGAGTTGTAGGAATGACATGATATTGAACAAGATACGAAACCGAAGAAGATGTCTTCTAACCTTAGCTGCCAGGAATTTACCACTTGCAACACTAACACCATCTGTAAAATATTTGGGTTCACATCTTGAGACACTAAAAACAGTTTCACACTAAGCAACAATAAATCCTCTGAACAATCGAATAATCTCGCTGTGAAAAAAAAGGGATAAACAAAGTAAAAGAAATTAAAATTGAGATGATTTGAAGTAGGTATTGCATTAAATTGAGATTTTAACTACAATAGAAAATGAGCTTCATCTACACAATAGAAAAATAAGAAGTGATAAGCATAAATACCCCGCATGTAGTGAGTTAGCAGTTATTTTGACCCCTTCTTCCTGTAGTGGCAAGAAAAAAATTGAATGTTGCGACGTTTCACTGCTAATAAGTCTTACAAATCGCAAAAAGAGCATGCACCTGAAAGCGCCTCGCGAGTTCATTAGCATGCAGTATGTTAGCAAGCTTGGACTGTCCATATAAAGTTGAGTTCGAGAAACAATTAAGACATTCAATACTAACTTAGAGTTGGTGGCTTTCATATAAAATAATAATAATAGGTTTATAAAGGACTTAACAAGCAGATAATTTTGAGAGTTTAAGATTTTTTCTTTTATAATCCTTCTATGGAAGAAGTGCATCCATATGAGAATCGTAACCTTTAATTCATACTCCTTATATTTCAGTCCTTGATGTCTTAGCCAAAAGTTTGTTTAATAGCAGTCAGTCTCTTTTGGAAATCAAAGAGTGCATAAAATTAAATATGGACTGGTGTTTATTTTACCACACTTCTTAAGGTAATCTGTATGACTCCTACCTCAAATAACTCTCATCTTATAACATTAACTCAGCATCGCTATGAAATTTTTTCCAAAAGAAACAGTTTCTAAACAATCATATAAAACTTATGGTATCTCAAATCACAAACAATATATAATTAATGCTAAGAAGTGATAATCTACTCATATATGAATTAAAATTAAGACATTTGACGATTACTCCCTTTCTAAACAGAATCAGTAGTATATCATGTCTATATGTAAGTGGAGCTTATTAGTCATCTAGTGTAAAAGATTTCCATTTTTATTCTCACGTCACTACTAGAATAAAGAGAACTTAAGAAAGAGAGTTTTCACTTTATTTATGCAGATGTAAGGGAACGAAAATAAAGAGAACTTAAGCACTTGATTTATTAAACGCATAGATAGTGTCCAGAAATTACTTAGCTTTTTTATCCATTATATTGGGGGTGTGGAGTGGAAGCTTGAAGCTTGAATAAGCAATGTTAGAGGAGTTCATGAGTGTGGTAATGGTAGTCTCTACAGATGTAAGAAAAGAGCCCCAATCTCAGGATTAGAAATGATATTCTAGATTTTTGGAAAAGAAGAATCATGAGATTCAAGGAACAATAAAGTCAGTTTAAAAAAAGGGGGGGGGGGGGGGGAGCAATAAAGTCAAATACAAAATCAGAAGACCAAATCAGTTATCCAATAACTAGATATAATCATTAACAAAAATAACTCACCAGATCCATAGCCAATTATCAACCAAAGAAAATATCCATTTGCTCCACTCTTCCTATGGGCTTTATCGAATCTGATGACAAAAGGGTTCCTAAGTCAAATGCAACATTGCAAAGCCACAAAAATATAGCATATGTACTTGGTGTATCTATATCTTTCTCGGTATGAAGTCTTTCCATTAAGTGTTTTTCAGTATCGTTAAACAAGCAAAAAATACTAGCATGCTCCCGCAAATGGCTTTAAGATATATGTATAAGTTGATTGAATCTTGGATCAGCAGTGGCAGTACATTGCAAGTACAATTTCATATTGTGAATAAAAGTACGCTAAATGTACCTGTGTGAGAAGGAAACCAACAAACCAGGGAATATAATGTCCCCGAAGCCTATCATGTTATAACCATAATAAGGATCGGAAAGTTTAGGAAATCTCAGAAGCATGGGGATTGATTCTCCACCGCTATTATTGCCTCGAGCAACCTAAAGAAAAAAAAAAGAATAAAGCAGGATGACAAATTGATATAAGTGAAAAAGAATTAAAAATGCAATTACTGTACAAAAGGGATCAACCCTTGTGTACAGTTTTCAGTTTATTTAGTTCTTTGTTTAAGATATTAGATTTAGCTTCTGATTATCAGTAAGTTATTGTAATTTATTCAAAAGGCCAGACAGAGGCAATGAAAAACTCATAAAAGACAACGAAATGCACACATTTTGGACGCGCTATAGATGACTCATAAAGAGTTTAAACATGCATAATTCAATCATAGAATAATGGTGGAATCAATCCTTGAAACAATCCAAGACATCCCATTGAAATTGGTTCAATCCACGATTGAAGAACTCAACATCATATACATTTCTCTTGCATCATTCCTGATGTCTTTTGCAGCCAAACCAAAACAAAGAATCTAATACACATTATATAAAGAGTATCCGAATTAAGCCAAAGGCATCACACCAATGTACACAATCGACATCGAATAATATTTCACTAAAAATATTGAGTGAAGAAATAATTGATAACAAAACAGGGCCTTTCTAACGCAATAAACACCCACTGACCCTCACAACATCCACCGGGAAAGATCGAGACAATATCTGAAACAATTTCGTAACGCAGCTAAAGAAGCAATTTTGATCACTGGGGTTTCCCAGTTAACTGCTTTGACATATCATGAGCATCAAAATGCGGATTACAGTCTTTGGAATAAAAGTCATTTTTCTCAATAAGAGCTCTCAACTCATCAAAAGTAAACTCCGAACTGTTAGAATCACTGGTAGGCGACTCACCGGAAGAATCGAGAGTCTTGGGCTGGCGCAGGCACAAGCAACACCATCCACCACCGCCGTCTGAATCGCGTAACCCATATTCATATAATAATCCTGCTTTACAAAAAATAAAGAGAGTGTCGGCAGTGACCCTTAGCCGCCGTCTGACTCGGGATCGAGGAAGTCCAGGCACGGCGGCGAGGAGCTGCTATTGATGCCGGAGGTCGGAGAGGGTGGAGTCTAGATCTGGGGCCCTAAGATTTCAGACGGAGGAATTAGGGATCTAGGGTTTGGAGGAGAGAGTGGCGCCGCCGCTTGAGATACAGGCGGTAGTGGCGGCTGGAACCTTTTCAAATTGAGGCGGTGGTTAGGTGAGATTTTGAGGGAGAGTGGCGGCGGCTTCTCACTACAGTTCGCCGGAGATTGAGAAGTCGGGCGATGGTGTGAGTTTGTGAATGCACGAATTGAGTCAAAAGAAAGAGAGATAAGGCGGGCGAGGCCGGCTCTCCTCGCCGGAACTTCAGCGGCCGCGACGGCGGAGCCCTAGCTGGTCCGCTCAGCTTGAAAGAGAAGGGGGAAAGAATTTTCTGTGTAAATTTTTAGGAGAGCTCGATTGGGAGGGATTTGAGAGAAACATGAGTTTCAAATGATTTAATATAATATAAGTTATAAAAAAAATTAAAAAAGAATTAAAAAAATTATACATAACAGTTTTCAAAGTGCTGATACATAACGGTTTAATAAACCGTTGTAAAATATGCTCATAGATAACGGTCGGCGTAACGGTTTTGCAATACCGTTATGTATGCAACTAATAGATAACGTACAAACATAACGGATTAACATAAACCGTTATCTAAACCTAAGGATAACACTACATAGATAACGGTTTTTTGTCAAACCGTTATCTATCCCTAAAAGTGCGCTCATACATAACGGTTTTTGAAAAAAACCTTTATCTATTCACTGTTATGTATGTAAAATTTTGTAGTAGTGAATGAAAGTCATTCCAACTTTAAAATTCATAGATTAACGAATACACCCAGATTTTCATAGACTTTTAAAAGTCTTGAACGAATACACCCAAATTTTTATAGACTTTTAAAGTCTTGAACGAATACATCCAGATTTTCATAGACTTTTAAAAGTCTTGAACTAATACACCCAGACTTTAAAAGTCTGCAGAAATCTATTAAAGTCTTGAACTAATACACCCCCTTAATGTTAGTAAATTGTAAATGTGTTAATATTATAATCCCTCCGTCCCCAAAATAAGTTCCTCTTTGGGGACGGCACGGGTTTTAAGGAAAAATGGTAAAGTGTATTGATAGTGGAGAAAAATATGTTATAATTAGTATTGGGAGTGGTGAAAAGGTAAAAAAAATGTTATAATTAGTATTGAGAGTGGTGAAAAAGTGAAAAGTAATAATAAATAAAGTATTATTAGTGGTGGGGTAGTTGTCCAAAAATGTAAAGAAAGAAAGAGGAACTTATTTGGGGGACGTCCCAAAAATGAAAAATAGAAACTTATTTCAGGGACGGATGGACTATACTTTTCTTAAAAAGTCAATTTTTTAAAGATAAACATGAACAACAATTAGTTTAAATATATTACGATTTACGGTTTGGTTTGGCCTATATTTTTAGAAAACTAAACCTAAAGCGTAAACCATATATTTTTTTTAAATATAAACCAAATTATATTTTTCAAACCATAAATAAAATCAAACTGCACACATACAATTTGGTCCAATTTGATCTACGGTTTAAGCCAAATCGTGAATACCCTTGCTAAAACTGTGTACTGAATCGAAGTCTAATTTTGCTGTTGAAGGATATCGGGTCTGCGATAAATTAATCAATACCCGAACCCGAAGCAACTCAAATATCACAAAATAAATTGAAAGAGATTTGGTTGCCTATTGCCAAAAATTACATAAATCAGCGAAAAAAAGAGGGACACAAAAAATCTTATTCTAGAATCGGCCAGCTTGCAGATGGAAAGATGTTGCCGCAGAAAATTCATCAACTGATCAAAATAAACAACTCCAAATTAGTTGGATCAAGGTACACATATATATGTATATATAGTTGTTTGAGTTTCCGAAATTCATATTTTGTTTACAATTTCGTTTTTGTTTCCCGTTCATTTAGATATTGATATACACATCTTTGCTATTCTAATATATACTGGAATAAGAAGATGAGCTCGTAGATTTCAGTATAATCCAGCGAATTGCTGAAATGTCTGGACGAAAAAGTGACTTGTTTCCTTTTTTCGACCTTACTATTATTATTATTTTCTGTGTCTTCTGACTTGCCTTTTCAACCTTACTACTTCGGCTCATATTTTAACTGATTATCTTTGTCTTATATCAGAAGGGTGTGTGTTAGAGTATTTTCATACTCTATTTAATTGTCATTGAGTAGACAATATGTGTGTAAAGATTTCATGATCTTGATTGAACTGTTTCTTCGAGAGTTGCTTCAAGAGTTCTACAGTCCGTTCCTTGTTAGGTTACTTCTTCGGTCTCATGTTTCTGGCAGCATCTTTCCCTGCGGGATTTTGAAGGAGTTTTTCTTAAATCTATTTATGGATATATATCTACTAGATCTTTTGTTGGCTTGGGAGTCCTCATTCATAGGGTTTTCATTGAACCCTAATTTGTGCCGCTGCAACTGGATCGCTTTATGGGCCGTCGTCTGGAGCCCGACAAGAGCCCAAACTTCTTCTAGGGTTTGGCTATATATTGGTGATAAAGAGATTTCGAATTGGCTGCTGATTTTTGTTCTACTCTACTGATTTTTAAGAGTATTTTCGTAGCCTTATCAAGAGCATACAATACATGTAAGTGTGTTCTAGTTTGTGGCTTATTTTCATCTTGTAAGCGTTGTGGGTTGGTTTAGTACTTTGATTCCTTGCTCCAGCCTGTTGGAGTAAGTTTATTTGTTGGGTTTAAGCGTTGAATGTGTAGCATTCAAGCTTAGGGAGTGGGTTGTTAATTTGCTCTCAATTATTCATCTTGGTGGAGGTTTTGGGAAGATGTAGAGGCTAAGTAAGATGGTGTCTTATTGTGTAAGTCCTTTGTACATCTTAACTTCATATAGTGGATGATTTTCCCTGGGCGAGGCCCCCAGGTTGTTTAACCGAACTGGGTTATCATTCGTTGTGTTCTATCTTTCGTACTCACATTCATTGTTACAACGCATCTCACCACATATTTTATGGATTAGCTATTTTTTCAATTGGTATCAGAGCAAGTCACCTAAGTTACCGGTGTTAGATCTTGGTGACACTAATCCATGTGGTATTTTTTGGAGATGTTTTTTGTTTTTGAAGTTTTTCGCCCCAAGTTTGAAGTTCTTCTATGTCAACGGGGAGAAGTCAAGATGAAAGGAAGGTTGTTGTTGCTACTGCTACATCGAATTCAGGGGGAGAAGATTGTAAAGAAGGAGACTGTTCCTTGGTCAGTCGCCAATACTGTACCTCCAGGAGTTTCTGCTTGTGTCGCCTGGTGCTGTTTCCCCAAGTGTTTTTCGAAGTGTTGCAACAGATATTGATTCTCCTGCTGCTATTGCTGGTTTGTTTATCTATTCGCTCTTGATTTGAGGGGGAGTTCATCATATCTCAGTTTATGATTTTGAGATTACTCTTGTTGCGATTTATTCCTGAGTTGAGCAGATGTTGGTTTTGTCTACACCAATGACAAAGGGGGAGATTGTTAGAGTATTTTCATACTCTATTTAATTGTCATTGAGTAGACAATATGTGTGTAAAGATTTCATGATCTGGATTGAACTGTTTCTTCGAGAGTTGCTTCAAGAGTTCTACAGTCTGTTCCTTGTTAGGTTGCTTCTTCGGTCTCATGTTTCTGGCAGCCTCTTTCCCTGCGGGATTTTGAAGGAGTTTTTCTTAGATCTATTTATGGACATATATCTACTAGATCTTTTGTTGGCTTGGGAGTCCTCATTCATAGGGTTTTCATTGAACCCTAATTTGTGCCGCTGTAACTGGATCGCTTTATGGGCCGTCGTCTGGAGCCCGACAAGAGCCCAAACTTCTTATAGGGTTTGGCTATATATACTTGATTAAGGGAATTCATTTTTGCTGGGGATTTTCGTTCAGATCAGTTCTCACGATGTAGACGTGAATTATTATTCCTGCTAGGTGTCCCCCCGGACTTGGTACCGTCCGTAGTACTTTTCTAAATATTGTACTTTTATTTTCTCCTAGCAGAAGAGTGTTTGTGAGTTATACACTTGAGCGTACATTGTAAAAGAGTTATTTACTCTTCTTTATTGTTGGTTCTTGTTTCTCAAGGGATTAGGTGCGCCTAGAAAGTTAGTCGTTGTCTAGCTTTCAGTTATTCACCGTTGATGAGGTTTTGGGAAGATGTAGAGGTTAAGTAAGAGGGTGTCTTATTGTGTAAGTCCTTTGTACATCTTAACTTCATATAGTGGATGATTTTCCCTGGGCGAGGCCCCCCAGACGTGAAGGAATATTAAATTGAATTAACGTTCCGCTTTGCCCAATGATCGTTTCTTGGTTATTATTAACTTATCATAAAACGATTAATCCTAACATGCTCCTATGAATTTAACAGTTGCACACAGGTGTTAGAAATACTTACTTGTGAAGCGGATGCAGAGGTCGTTGATGATCGTGTCGAAAGACTCCAGTTCTGATCTTCTGAACTGTATCCCGCTCAGCTTTCACCGTTGAATGGACAACGAGCTGTGAAAGTTCCCAAGCTAGAAATCTCTACACGTTTTCCTGTGCCCCCACACAGCTCTCAAAACCCTAATTTTATCAGTGTGTATTTCCTGAGAGCTGACAGCTGTATTTATAAATACAGAAAATAGGAAGGGGGCGCCAGTTTTAGGTAGGGGGCGATTTCTAGCCCTACTTGGGCTAGGAGACAGTGGGCCAGTCCAGGGACCAGATACAAGGAATAAAGATGGGCCTTAAATAAATTAATTTATCTATGGTCAGCCCAGACCATAATTAATTTATAAATATCAGTTCATTCCACTAGAGAACCGATATTGACTTACCCCTTTATTGCCGGCATTTGAGTCGGGGCTTGTATTTAGACTTATTAAATCCTCGTATTTAAAATATCCGACATCCATTAATTAATTAGAGCTCTGACAGCCTTAATTAATTAATTTCTTGTAATCCTTAAGCAGTACCACTCAAACCTTATTATTGCGCCTGAACTTAATCAACCTGCAGGGTTTAACGCAATAAACATTATTGAGCTCCTTAAGGGGATGTCATTATCCTATACCGGATACGAGTACTAATACAGATAATCAGATATCATATATTAACCGCTATCACCCAAGATAGAGAGTACTCAAGTTACTATATAACTCTCACTCATAGTAAATCAAAGTGATAAACGAATCAACATATATATCTGGAATCTTATTAGTATTAAGATCTTATAAGTCACCGAGATCTTTGATTCTTCACTTAAGTCAGATAGAAGAATACATCTCACTGTGGTCCTATCAATACGTTATGACGTACCAGTATAGACAAGTAGTCAAGACAAACTACTTCCATCTATACCGCAGCCTAAACCAATGACTCGTCCTAAAGTCATCTCGGCTGTGATCATTTTATATCTCTTAAGGTTATTCCAATTATACGGTATTCTGTGATCTACAACACACCATATAATCTACTTATATATAGATAAAGAACATACATATGCAATCATGAACACAATCAGATAGGAGATAAAACAGTGAACACATGAATCATTGTATACAAGCATAAAACGTTCTTGCTTTCAGTATAGAAATCCAACAATCTCCCACTTATACTAAAGCAAAACTTTTAGTATACAATGTGTCTAAATACTAGCTATTACAACAAACACCTTCACTTCTTCTCCCACTTATACTGAAAGTTTTTCTCTAAGTGGGTGGCATCAACCGCAATCCCATCCCTCGAGCATGCTTCTCGTAGGCCTTTTGCGGCAAGCTCTTCGTGAAAGGGTCAGCTAAGTTCTCCAAAGTATCAATCTTCTCAACTAGCACATCTCCTCTGCTTACGATTTCTCGTATGATGTGGTACTTTCTCTCTATGTGTTTGGTCGCCTTGTGGCTCTTGGGTTCCTTAGAATTTGTCACTGCACCCGAGTTATCACAATAAATTATGATACTCTTAGGCAAATTAGGGACCACTCCTAGATCCAAGAGGTAGTTCCGGAACCATACAGCCTCCTTAGCAGCTTCAGAAACAACTACATATTCGGTTTCCATGGTGGAGTCTGCAATACATTTCTGCTTTGCACTCCGCCATGATACGGATCCACCTCCCAAGGTAAACACATAGCCAGAGGTAGATCTCTTCTCATCCCGGTCAGCCTGGAAATCCGAATCGGTGTAACCCAAAGGAATTAGACTGTCTGACTGGTAAACTAGCCTATAATCTCGAGTCCTTTTCAGGTACTTGAGAATATGCTTTACCGCAGTCCAGTGTCCTGGTCCAGGGTTCGACTGATATCTAGCAACCATGCCAACGACATAGCAAATATCAGGTCTCGTGCAAAGCATTGCATACATGAGGCTACCTACAGCGGAAGCATATGGTACCTTCCTCATTTCCTCAACCTCACTAGGCGTCTTAGGACACATGTCCTTAGACAGAGGAATGCCATGTCTGAAAGGTAGCAAGCCTTTCTTGGCAGTTTGCATGCTAAAACGAGCAATCACAATATCAATGTAGGACGCTTGAGATAAGCTCAACATTCTTTTCTGGCGATCACGAACAACCTTGATCCCCAGGATGTACGCTGCATCTCCTAAGTCCTTCATTTGAAACTGTTCGGATAACCACTTCTTTATGTCTGATAATAGCTCGACATTGTTGCCAATGAGGAGGATATCATCTACATAAAGTGCAAGGAAAACCACGTCACCATCGGCATCTAAATGGTACACGCAACTTTCGTTTTCACAATGAGTAAATCCATAGGATTTAATGACCTCGTCAAAACGCTTGTTCCATGACCTCGAAGCTTGCTTAAGTCCATAAATGGACTTTTTCAGCTTCCAAACAAGATGCTCTTCGCCCTTCTTCACAAACCCTTCGGGTTGCTGCATATAGATGTCCCTTCCTTCTTCAAGGAAACCGTTTAGAAAAGCGGTTTTGACATCCATTTGCCAAACCTCAAGGTTCATGTGGGCTGCTATGGCAAGGAGTATTCGGATAGATTTAAGCATGACAACCGGCGAAAAGGTCTCATCATAATCTATACCCTGGTCCTGGTTATAACCTTTCGCCACCAGTCTAGCTGTGAAAGCTGCGACTTCGCCATCCAAATCTCTTTTTCTCTTGTATACCCATCTACTACCTATAGCTAAAAAGCCATCTGGTAGTTCAGTTTTCTCGTATACATTCATAGCAGTCATGGATTCTATTTCAGAAACCATGGCGTCATACCAAGAATCTGCATCTATATCTTTCATCGCTTGTCTAAAGTTATCAGGGTCGATATCCTTTTGTTCATCAACAGGGAGAAGATCCGAAGATTCTCCCAAGAACATAAATCGATCGGCTGAACGATAACCCTCCCACTACGACGAAGCGGTGGTGGTACAGCTGTGACAACGGTTTGTGCAGTGTCCTGTGGTGCATTCACTTGCACACTTGGCTGGGGTGATGGAATCGCCTGTCCATTGCCTTCGATTTCTTGAAGGACAATCTCGGACTTACACTTGTGTTTATCTATATAATCATGTTCCAAGAATCGTGCATTGGTGCTAACAACCACTTTCTGATCCTTAGGATTATAGAAATAACCACCTTTCGTTCCCTTAGGATATCCTATAAACAACATTACTTCGCATCTAGGCTCCAATTTCTTCGCTTCCTTGTCAAGCACGTATGCAGGACAACCCCATACCTTTATATGGTTAAGACTGGGCTGATGCCCATACCATAACTCAACAGGGGTTTTAGGAACCGATTTGGACGGCACTAAATTCAGCAAGTAAACCGTTGTTTCCAAGGCATATTCCCAAAACGAAATAGGCAACAATGCATAACTCATCATTGATCGTACCATTTCCAAAAGAGTCATGTTTCTTCTCTCCGCTACACCATTCTGTTGGGGAGCACCTGGTGCGGTCAATTGGGATGTAATCCCAGAATCTGACAAGTATTGCTTAAACTCGTTTCCGAGGTATTCGCCACCGTGATCAAACCGCAATGACTTGATAAATTTACCCATTTTCTTCTCCACTTCCGCCTTGAATTCTTTGAATTTCTCAAAGCATTCAGACTTGCGTTGAAGTAGGTAATATACCCATATCTTGAGTAATCGTCAATGAAAGTGACGAAATACTCATACCCTCCACGTGCTCTTGTGGACATCGGTCCACACAAGTCAGAATGAATCAATTCTAACACATGCGAGGCCCTATTCCCCTTTGCCTTGAAAGGCCTTGCCATCATCTTTCCCTCTATGCAGGATTCGCAGGTTCTAAATGGAACAGCTTGAAAGTCTTTCAAGACTCCATTTGACACGAGCCTTTGGATCCTACTTAGATTGATGTGGCCTAACCTTAGGTGCCAAGCATGTGTATATTGTTCATGAGAGAAGTATTTCCTTTTATTTGGATTTGGACAGATTTGTGATGTTGATGCAACATGGACAGAGTTATTAATAGGACATGTAATAGTATAGAGAGAATTGTTCAAAATTCCGGAACAAATAATCTTGTTATTTTTCATGATAGAGACACCTCTATCAAAAGTAACAGAAAATCCATCCATAAACAATTTTGAAACAGAAATAATGTTCCACCGAAACTCCGGCACATATAAAACATCTCTCAAAACTAAAATGTCATCACCAAAACATAAAGATAACTCTCCAATAGCAACAGCTGCGACCTTCGACGCATTGCCCATGGATATGGTGATCTCATCACTTCCCAGCTCCCTTGTCGGCTTGAAGCCCTGCAAGGTGTAACAAACATGATCAGTTGCCCCCGTATCCACTACCCATGAATGAGTAGAAAACGAAGCTAAACATGTCTCAGTTACTAGAACTTGTGACGTACCTTGTCCCTTTGCCTTGAGCATCGGACAATCTTTCTTCCAATGCCCAGTCTTGCCGCACTTGAAGCATTTTCCCTTTCCCGTTGGCTTCTTCACGCCGCCGGTAGGGCCGTTCACTTTGGCTTTGCCACTCCCACTAGCTTCGTTGTCATTCTTGCCCTTTGGACCCTTCCACTTCTTTTTCCCGCCTTTCGACGAAGAAGTAGATCCCTTGGCAGCGACAAGAATCTCTTTCCCTTTCCGCGTGCCCATGACTCCCTCCGCCGTAACTAGAGCATTCAACAACTCATTAAGAGTATAGTTGGCCTTGCTCATAACGACATTGAGACGGAAGTTCTCATAAGATTTGGGGAGAGTGTTGAGGATGATATCGACTTTGGCTTCGCCTTCGATACCCCCTCCTAGCAGATCAAGCATGTCAAACAAATTTATCATATGCATGACATGATCGTGCACAGAACTGCCCTCGCTCATGCTACATGCCAAGATTTCTCTCATTATGTTAAAGCGGGCAGATCTTTTGGACTCCCCATAAACCTCAGAGAGATTTAACATGATCGTAGCCGCATCGTCCATGCCCTGATGCTGGAGTTGCAAAGTTTGCGACATAGTCATCATAATATAGCACTTGGCCATATTATTCGACTTGTGCCACCTCCTATGCGCCTCACGTTCCGCATCAGTCGACTGATCAGTTAAGGCCGCGGGACGTGGAGTGGTAAGCACAAAACTGTGCTCATCAGCGTCAAGAATATACATTATATGGCGTTTCCATTCGGTATAGTTAGGACCGGTGAGAGGATTGCCAGCTAGAATATTAATTATCAGAGACATAGACATATCTGAAAGTAAACAATTAAACATGTAAGAACATGAAGCACATAGTTCGTAACAATAATATTGTAACCTTTTGATAAAAACAATATTAATGAAACCTCCAACCGCTCAAAGAATCCATGTGCAAGCCACGCGGGTGGACGTTTACACACGAACTCCTCAACCAGACTATTTACCTAGTCGTTTAATTTCCATCCATGTCAAACTAACCTTTTGACAAAGGAAACTAATAGTTGGACCTTAACTAGACCATATCATCATCAAGAAGGGACTCCTCGGGGAGTTGTACATTGTACTTGATATGATATCTAAGCAATGACCACAATTTAACCTTGACAATTAAATTCTCGAAATTGACATACTCACTCGGACCATGTCGCTTTCAATTTAATTATCTTGGTTATCTTATGTAATTCCATTCTCCAAAGTACTCGTGGAAATTATACAAGCAAGCCACGCGGGTGGACGTTTACTGCATAACTCCCACTACGTTAATGGATTTAAATATTTTTATAGAAACCTCATCTGACAAACTTATGAAAGGACAAATATGAAGTAAGCCACGCGGGTGGACGTTTACTCACATTGCCAATCACTTTGCCTAGAGGCCGCTTGTAGAGGTCTACATAAGTATTAACCACAACCTATCTTATTTAATTCCATCGTCTAAAGTACTCATGAAACAATATACAAGTAAGCCACGCGGGTGGACGTTTACTGCATAACTCCCACTACTTTAATGGATTTAAATAGAAATCTCATCTGACAAACTTATGAAAAAGCAAATATGAAGTAAGCCACGCGGGTGGACATTTACTCACATTGCCAATCACTTTGTCTAGAGATCGGTTGTGGAGATCTAAATAATTTTAATCGTCTATAAAATTACTAATACAGCTTAGTCTTTTCCTTTCAAAAGGTTTGATCATGCTCAACACATAATCCTAAACATGCTCATCTAGAACACAACATGTAAAACATGCTTACAGAATTCTAAAACATGCTTAAGAAAATGATAAACCTATTATCATGCTTGTCTAAGCGCAGTTAATAAAGCATATTAACAAGCAAAGACGAACAAAAGCAGGTAAAGAGCATAAGGGATAAACACCACGGCATGCAAAGAACAGAAATAAAGAATTAAAATTCTTCGTGACCCATTCGTGGAATCCCAACATCTATTCTATTTTTTTAAAAAAATAAAATAAATAAACCCAAAAACTAAAACTTGGCCCGAACACTTCATCTGGCCCGTCTCTTTGGAGAAAAATTGGTTGGGCCCCTAGTGTTTGGGAAATTGGCCCCTAGGGTTGGAAACCCTAGGCCCGCCGCCTCCCTTGGCGCCCACGCGATCTCGCAGCAGCCCGGCCGCACCTCCGCAGTAGCAGCCTCCAGCGCGGGCGGAACAGCACCGGCAGCAGCGCAGTGCGTCGCCCGCTGGGCGAGCCGCGCGTAAAGTGCGCAGGCGCTGCCCCGGGCGCGCCCCGCCCCCGTCGCTCGCCTCCTCCTCGCAGCCTGACCCCGCACACAGCAGCATCAGGGCGCACGACAGCAGGCAGCGTGCACGGCAAGAGCATCGGCAAGAAGCGGCATCGCGCCGCCCGCCGGGACGCGCAGGCGCCGGGCCCCGGGCGCGCAACCGCCCCTGCCGGCTGCTTCCCCGTCGCTCGCCTCGCCCAGCCCGCCCTCGCCTCGCCACTAGCGCACGTCCAGAACCGAAGAGAGAGCACGGCACGCGCGGCGCCTGCCTGGGCGCGCTGCGCACGGCGTGCTTGCACCCGCGCGCGCGCTGCCCCTCGGCGCCCGCAACCCCTTGTGCCCGGTCCCGTACGCCGCCCGCACGTCTCCTCCTTACACCGTTCATCGTCATTGATTCATCGTCGTTCTTGTCCCGTTCTCAATTTTACAGATTACATAGGAAAAACAAATACAATTTGAAAAACCTAATCTAACCACGAATTTTCTTGCGGTGAAAAACGAATACAACGTCAAACGACGTATCCCACGAATCAACAAGCCACGAAGAACAACAGCAGTAAAAACAACGCACATTATTAATCGTACATAAATTAATAATAGAGCCAAGAAATTGATCCTGGGCTCTGATACCAATTGAAGGAATATTAAATTGAATTAACGTTCCGCTTTGCCCGATGATCGTTTCTTGGTTATTATTAACTTATACGGTCTTATGCGATCTACAACACACCATATAATCTACTTATATAGAGATAAAGAACATACATATGCAATCATGAACACAGTCAGATAGGAGATAAAACAGTGAACACAGGAATCATTGTATACAAGCATAAAACGTTCTTACTTTCAGTATACAAATCCAACAAGACGTAGGTTGTTTAACCGAACTGGGTTATCATTCGTTGTGTTCTATCTTTCGTACTCACATTCATTATTACAACGCATCTCACCACATATTTTATGGATTAGTTATTTTTTCAGTATGTTTGCTTTGAGGTATAAGGGAGAGATAAACTACATTTACCACCTTATAATTCATTTGCTTTGATGTATAAAAGAATTCGGGCAGGTTGTATAATTTTTCGAGCAGTCCCTTATCCCTTGATAACGGGATAATTTTATACTTAAGAGATGGTGGTATAATTTTATACCACCTTATAAGTAGTGGAATATATTATCCTTCAAACCAAATAAAATATAATAAATGTGGTCCCCACTTTAAGTGATAAGTTTATACCTCGTTATATTATCCCTCTATTTAGAGGGAACAAAAAGCAAACACACCGTAAGTTTAAAACATAGTTTAATATAAGGATCAAATACTGGGCTAGAATTATTATCCTGATTTATTGTATATGCCTAAATACTACTTTATAAGGCCTTACCACTTTGATTTACATAACGTGTTATACAGTTTTGGCAATTAATAGGAAAAAAACAACTTTATAAGGCCTTACCACTGTGATTTAGGTTTCATTCTAAAAATGAACGCTTGATTTTATGCAGCTCTGCTAGAGCTTCTTTCATGTTAATCCTATCTTTAGGGGATTCTGCAGAGCACTTCATAGCCAACTCCAATACGGATGATGCGAATTCCACAATTTTGTTGCCATGTTCTTTGTCAAGATTCTTTAGTAAGTTGACATCTATAACTTCATATGCCGATTTTGGAATTGAGCTTTCAATCCAAATCTTCAAGCTTAGATCTCCGGCAAACATATTGTCACTTGGTCTTTTTCTCGTAAAAGTTTCCATTAGCATCACCCCATAGCTATAGACATCACACCTTGTGGAGACTATCCCTTCAAAACCATACTCTAGAAAAGACAAAAAGGATTATGTTGTGTCATAAAATATTTCAGTTAGAATACTTCATTTATTTAAAACTAGAATGTGCTTTATATATATAGCAATGTAGAGTAAAAATTCACCTGGAGCAATGTAACCGAGAGTTGCTAGAGTGTTTGTTAGCACAATGCTCTTCCCCTCGCCCAATAGTTTTGATAAACCAAAATCGCTGACATGAGCAACCATTTCTTCATCTAACAAGACATTACTTGGTTTCAAGTCACAATGAACAATTGGAGTGAAATGGCCATGGTGAAGATATTCCAATGCCGACGCCACATCAATCATTATGTTCAACCTTTGTATGAAATCCAAGCAATAGTTGTGTGAATACAACCAGCTTTCAAGGTTTCCCTTTGGCATGTATTCTAGTATCAAAGCCTTGAATTCTTCGGTGGAGCAACTGCTTATGACTTTGACCAGGTTTCTATGACGAATAGTGCGTAGAACTTCACATTCAACATCAAAGCTCCGAAATGTTGCTTCAGATTGAAGCTTAAACACCTTTACAGCAATAGCGTTCCCATCTCCAAGAATTCCTCTATAAACAGAACCAAAACTTCCCATACCTAGTAAGTTGCTCTCATTGAACCGTTGAGTTGCTCGTGAAAGTTCATAATATGAAAATCTTTCACGTTGCACAGACCAAATTCCATCAATTCCAATAGTTTCTTTATCTTTCCTTCTATATATAAGTAAAATAAAGCCCAAACATAGAATTGCAGTTAAAGCCACAACCCCAGACAGAATGAACAAAGCAAATTCCACCTTCTTCCGCTTTGATTTGTGATTAGAGACAACTTGACAAGGTGGGACGTGGAACCTTGGAATTCCACATAGGGCTTCATTACCTTTAAAGGACTCCATTGTGAAGTTCATAAAAGGACCACCACTGGGAATTTCTCCACTTAGAGAATTGAAAGAGACATTAAAGTTGTAAAGCTGTTGAAGTGTTTGCAAAGATTTCGGCACTGAACCAGAGAGGCTATTGTAGGATAAGTCGAGAGTTTGCAAACCAATCATGCTCCCAATGGACACTGGAATTGGACCTTCAAGTCTATTATGTGTCAAAGAAAGATTAACCATTTTTTGCAAACTACCAATCGTGCTCGGAATAGAATTTGACAATTGATTCATTGACAGATTTATGGAAATTGCTGCTACTAAATTACCAAACTCTGGAGGTAAGATTCCGCTCAATGAGTTAGCGGATAGGTCTAGCATCACCAAATCTTTTAGGCGCCACAAGCCTGATGGTATGCTTGATGTCAGCATGTTAGAGTCTAGAAAAAGATATCTTAAGGACGTGACATTTCCTAAACATTTTGGAATAGGACCCGACAACTTATTTCCGCTCAAATACAATTCCGACAAGCTGTGTAAATCACACAGATAATCTGGAATGTAACCTCTCATGTTGTTTTTACCTAGATATAATCCCTGGAGCTTGAGTAAATGCTTCAAACTAAGTGGGATTTTACCAGACAGGTCATTATCGAAGAAAGAGAGTCGAACCAAGTTGGTCAGATTACCTATTTCATCAGGAATTTTGCCCTTTATTCTGCAATCATATGCAGATAACAATTGGAGCTGGGAGGATAAGTTTCCTATGGAAGATGGAAGAGTTCCATCAAGAGGATTACCACTAATTAACAAGAAAGTCAACGATCTGCAATTTGTCAATGAAGTGATGAAGCTCACTTGTGAAGATGATGATCCAATGGTTAGATTGTTGTCCCTCAGATTCAATATCTCAAGGAATCTTAGGTTTCCAAGATAGTGAGGTACAATTCCAGTGAAATTGTTGAGGCCGAGATCAAGCCCTGTGATTTGAGAGCAGTTGGAAATGGATTCGGGTATTCGTCCAGTGAAGTGATTTACACCAAGGTAAAGTACCTCGAGAGTGGAAAAGCCGCTGCACATACTGGCTGGAAGGGCACCTGACAGACCATTCTGTGCAAGTGAAAGAGCTTTAAGAGTTGAGATGTTAAAAATCTCAGGTGGAATTGAACCACTCAACATATTCGACGCCAATTGAAGTTTTTCCAGCTGGTGAAGACGTTGGCCAATTTCCCTCGGTATAACACCTGCCCAAAATATAATAGATTGATTGAGTTGGTTTAGTCAATAACGCCTTCCAAGTGGACTCACTTTGTTAAAAAGATTACTTGGAGTTGCTAGAAGACTTTATTTGTGTTCACACCTGTGAAATTGTTGAATGAGAGATCTACATCTTTTAGCATTGTAAGATTCCCGATGTCTCTTGGGAGGTTCCCATAGAGTTTATTGTTCCGTACGTCTAAAGCTTGCAAAGACGAGATATTGAAGATAGCGAGGGGCAATGCGCCCGTAATCTGATTCTCTCCAACATGAATCCCAACCAGGTTTTGAAGCTTGCCAATTTCCTGTGGTATAGTACCTGAAGAAAGAGAGAGGAATTGGAATTAAAATTGTTAGAAAATCCGAAATCGGAAGAAAGTGAAGTATTACCACTTAAATGGTTTTGCCAAAGCTCCAGAATTTGTAGAGATTTTAAGTCACCAATGGTTGCGGGTATCTGTCCACTAAAAGAATTGAAAGCCAACGACAAAAGTCCAAGCTTTGAGCATTGCGACAGATTTGATGGAATTTGGCCGCTCAACTGATTGTTACCAAGGTAAAGCCCTTCAATAAACGGAAGATTGGTGCACAAATCATTTGGAAGATTTCCACTCAATCTATTCTTTGTGAAAGCTAAAATTCGTAATGTAGATATGTTGAACAGAGCAGATGGTATAACTCCTGACAGATGATTATATTGAATTCTCAGAAATTGCAGCTTTTGAAGTCTACCAAACTCTTGTGGGATTATTCCTTCAAGGGAATTGAAAGAAAAATCAAGGTAATAAAGATTTGTTAAGTTGGAGATGGATTTTGGAATAGAACCTACAAAACTGTTGTTTCTGAGAGACAAGTACTCGAGTTTAGATAAGAGAGGCAACCATGATGGGATCGCTCCCCTGAAATTGTTGACAAAGAGAGAAATGAATTTCAAGCGGCGCAAGCGAGACAGCTCGTGAGGCAGAGCGCCACTGAAATTGTTGCGTCTGAGGTCGAGGGAGACGAGGAAGGATAGGTTTCCCAGCTCTGGTGGGATGCTGCCTGAGAGGCCCATGTCGGATATATTCAACGAGGCGACTCTGTGGTGGCGCGTGTTGCATGTGACGCCAATCCAACTGCAAACGGAGGTTGAATTGGTCCAGTTTCTAGTGATTGTGAGATGAGGGTCTGAGATGATGTGAGCTTTTAGGGAGAGAAGTGCGGATTGATCTGTGGCAAGGTTGGTAGATGTTTTGGCTCTGCATGAGGTTAGTAATACAACTACTACAGATGCAAAAATTTGAACATAGCAAGTTTTCTTCATGGCTGCGGGTGTAGAATGGGGGTGTTAATATGATGCGTGTTCCTAGTAATGCCACTCGTAATGTAAATATATAGTTGCTGAGTGTTGGTGAAGTCAGCATTTTTTGCTTTTTTTTTTTGTTTATTTTTTAGGATAGAAGTCTAACAGGAATAAAGCTGAAGATTGTGTGTTCGATAATAATCAACGAATTGAGTTTGTATTGTTACATTATTATTATCTATGACGTAATATATGAATTAAGAAATATTGATACATTCCATTTCATGTGGTAGTAGTTTTACATTCAAAATACAGCTATATATATGTAATTCGAATAAATGAATAAAAAGGAAAAATCGAGCTTCAATTTTTATGCAATTTGTATAATTGATGATGCCAATAATAATAATAATAATAATGATAGTGATACTAATGTGGACTAGACGTGAACTATGCCCACCAAAGGTGTTTATGGGAGATGAGCGGCATAATACTCCCTTCATCTCAATTATATATGCTAATTTTTTTTTTTGGATGCCTCAAATATATAGGCTTGTTTTCATAAAAGATAATTTTTGCACTCATTTATTAATATATTCCTATTTAATTCTTTGATTGACTCTAATTTTAATTCATCATTAAATAATTAATATGGGCATATTATGAAGTTTATTTGTATATTTTTATTTTCAATGATTTTTCTGAAGGGAGCATTATATGCGATGATGGATCCCTCCAAGCAATTTTTTTAAATATAATTTCTTCTGATGAAATCGTTAAATTATTTATTTTTTGTGCAAATACTTATGCAAAAGCCTCTATCATCAAATGAATCATAGGAAAACTTAATTCTAAAAATCTCGAACTTGAAATCTATTTATTATCTAAAGCCAGGATAGTTTTGGCAAAAATACACACTACTCCAGTGCAAAAACGCAACGCACATTCCCTCCTTTTTGCTTCAGCCTTCATTTTTTTTTTCGTTTTGCGTGCGATGTGTTCCATGTGCACTAATTAATGTTCATTTAATTCTTCCCCTTTTCAAGCAAAAAAGGCATCTGACACCATTTATTACAGCTCATTTTACTATTTCTCTCTCTTTACGTCTCCTCATTTCTCCTGATTCTTTCATTTTTATTTTTTCTCTACAATGCTCAGACTTCTTTCTTCTAATTTTATCTGCTGCTCTTGGTGAAAATCGTAATGGAGAAGGAGCTCATTCTCAAGGTGGAGTCGTCGCTAAGATCCAGGACAAGGAAGGTATCCCGCCGGACCAGCAGCGACTCATCTTCGCTGGGAACTGGAAAGCAGCTCGAAGACTGCCGCACCCTCGCCGGCTACAATCGCCAGCAATCTCTCTATCTTTCTCCTGCCAAATAGATACCGTCGTTCGCCAGCAACAGCAGCACCAGCACCACCTTCTCCCTCCTCTTGCTCTTCGTTCTCTCACGTCAAACCGAGGTCTGCGTTGTTGGGCTCAAGATCTAAAATTTCTCTCAATCTTCGTTCTCTCATGTCAGTCAGCAGCCATAACCCAGCGACTTCTTCCGCCGCTGGCCACCACCGCCATCCCCATCAAATTCTACAAAAATCCCTAAATTCTCTCATTTTCTTGCTAGCAACTGCCTCCTGCCGGTGTCACCATCGTTCGCCGGTGACAGCAGCAGCATCATCGCGCTCTCCTTCCTCTCCTGCTTTGTCTGACAGCCGCGCTCAGCCAGACGGCGCCATGTCGCCTCCTCCTCTTTGCTTGGTCAACGAGCAATTTCTATTTTTGAAAGATTATTGCTTTTTTATTCAGAAGTTCCCTCCCTTTTACATTTGGATTTGAACTGTCAATTTCTGTTTTCCATTTTGAAAGATTGTTGCTTAGTGTCTATTGTAGTTGATTTTCTGAATTTATACTAATCTTGGTATAATTTTTTTATCAGTGACCAATTCTTTGAGGAATTTTTAAACCTCTACTAAGCAAGTAGATCTATACAACAAGCTTTCAATCCTGAGCATACAATGGTTGTTGATCTTTGTTTGATATGTTGCACAGTTAGGTTGTTTTCACTGTTACTTTTTTCATCCTGTGAGTTTCCTTAGCTTTATGGCCAAAAGAGAGAGCAAACAACGCAAAAGTCAGGCTACTCCTGCGGGAAGGCTGCACCGAGCGGTGCAGCAGAGCAGAGCAGCCGAGCCCGAGTACAAAAGTCCCAGAGCAGCCCACACCAGAGAAGCGGAGCCAGAGCAGAAGCGCACTCCTGCAGACAACGCCAGAGCAGTCGACTCCAGAGCAGACAACGCTAGGAAGCTCCAGAGCAGAGCAGCGGAGCCAGAGAAATAGACAGAAGAGCAAGCTCCAGAGCAAAGCATGCAGACCAGGGCCAGAGCCAGAGCCGGCAGAGCTGTGCAGCAGGGCCGAGCATCCGAGCCAGAGAAGTGACAGAGCAGGCAACGTCAGAGCAGGAAACTTCCAGAGCAGCCCACGCCAGGGCAGCAATCTCCAGAGCAGAGCGGTAAAGCCAGTGCAGATAATGCCAGAGTAGACCTCATCAGAGCAGCAAGCACCAGAGAAGCCAACGCCCGCTCTCCAGAGCCAGAGCAGTCCAACATCAGCGTGGAAGCTCCAGAGCAGAGCAGCGGAGAAACATCACCTCCCGAGTAGAGCTGTCCTCCAGAGCAGAGCAGACTTCCCGGGCCGAGAAGGCCTCTAGAGCAGAAGAGGTCTCCAGAGCAGAGGAGTTTTCCAGAGCAGAGCAGGGCTCCAGAGGACCTCCAGAGCAGCGTAGAGGCGACATCCAGAGCAACGCGAACCAGCAAAACCAAACAACAACGACAGAGGAAAGCAGAACAAAAGGGGCAACACCTCAAGAAGCTTCTTTTCTATCTTTAATGTTGGCAAATTCTTGCTTGAATGTCTACAATTTCTTTTCTCTAAGCTTCTAGCTTTCGTTTTTTCATTTCAATTCAAAGCTCAACCACAATTGAACATTCAAAATCAGCAATTCAATTTCAGAAATTGAAAATCTCACCAAATAAAATGGTTTATATCTTACAAACAAATCTTGCAAATTAAAAAACCTCACCAAATTAAGAATCATTACTCCTAAGAACGTGAGGCTTAGAGATGGAACTGAACGTCTCCACCTTGGAACAGTGACATCGCCGGATTCAAGCAGAGAAAGAGACGATTAGGGCTTGCCCCTTTTTTTTTCCCCTCGAGTGTGGAACTGAGAGATGAGGGGGAATGTGAGGCTTAGAACGGCGGGGCCAACAGATAGGCGACTGCCAATTGCCGGAGTAGTAGGCAACGCGGCGCCGGTAGCAGAATCGGACGGATGAGAGGGCTGGAACTGGACGGATGAGAAGTAGACAGTGTGTCTTTTATCTCTGATTAAGTACTATTCCTCTGCCGAGTGTGATTCCTCTGGCGAGTGTGATTTCTCTGGCGAGTGTGATTCCTCTGGCGAGTCTGATTCCTCTGGCAAGTCTGATTCCTCTGGCGAGTCTGATTCCTCTGACGACTGTGATTCCTTTGGCGAGTATGATTCCTCTGGCGAGTATGATTCCTCTGGCGAGTATGATTCCTCTGGCGAGTGTGATTCTTCTGGCGAGTATGATTCCTCTGGCGAAAGCTATCTCGCTGCTCACCGTGATTCCCCTGGTAAAGTCATTCCTCTGTTCCGCATATATTACTCTGGCGAGTATGATTCCTCTGGCGAAAGCTATCTCGCTGCTCACCGTGATTCCCCTGGTAAAGTCATTCCTGTGTTCCGCATATATAACTCTTCATCAACTTCTTTCTCACAATATGAAATTTTATAGATTTTTTTTGAACCAACTATACTGAATTTTTGGAAAAAAAAAATAAAGTTAATGAATGTTTCTACATAGAGAATAGAGAAAAAAATATAACCCTAATATTTAAGTGTGAATGTGACTGTGTTAGCACGTTTTAAGGAGTATTCATAATTTCGTAATTAGATATGCTATATAGATAATTAATATATACTCCCTCCGTCCCAGCTGAAATGTCCTGTTTTCCTTGTTGGGTTGTCCCACTTGAAATGTCCTGTTTCCTTTTTTGGCAATACACTCTCTCTCTGTACTTAATATTTAAATAATTTCCACCAACCCACTTTATATACTTTATACACATTTCTTAATCTCCGTGCCGAAAAGAAACAAGACATTTCAGCTGGGACGGAGGGAGTACTTTTTTGTATGTTATACTTTAATCTATTTTATTACTGCTCATTTTACTATTTCTCTCTCTCTTTACGTATTATTCCTCTGGCAAGTATGATTCCTCTGGCGAGTATGATTCCTCTGGCGAGTGTGATTCCTCTGGCGAGTATGATTCCTCTGGCGAAAGCTATCTCGCTGCTCCCCGTGATTTCCCTGGTAAAGTCATTCCTCTGTTCCGCATATATTACTCCTCATCAACTTCTTTCTCACAATATGAAATTTTATACATTTTTTTGAACCAACTATACTGAATTTTTGGAAAAAAAAAATAAAGTTAATGAATGTTTCTACATAGAGAATAGAGAAAAAAATATAACCCTAATATTTAAGTGTGAATGTGACTGTGTTAGCACGTTTTAAGGAGTATTCATAATTTCGTAATTAGATATGCTATATAGATAATTAATATATACTTTTTTGTATGTTATACTTTAATCTATTTTATTACTGCTCATTTTACTATTTCTCTCTCTCTTTACGTATTATTCCTCTGGCAAGTATGATTCATCTGGCGAGTATGATTCCTCTGGCGAGTGTGATTCCTCTGGCGAGTGTGATTCCTCTGTCGAGTATGATTCCTCTGACGAGTGTGATTCCTCTGACGAGTGTGATTCCTCTGGCGAGTATGATTCCTCTGGCGAGTGTGATTCCTCTGGCGAGTATGATTCCTCTGGCGAAAGCTATCTCGCTGCTCCCCGTGATTCCCCTGGTAAAGTCATTTCTTTGTTCCGCATATATTACTCCTCATCAACTTCTTTCTCATAATATGAAATTTTATACATTTTTTTTGAACCAACTATACTGAATTTTTGGGAAAAAAAAATAAAGTTAATGAATGTTTCTACATAGAGAATAGAGAAAAAAATATAACCCTAATATTTAAGTGTGAATGTGACTGTGTTAGCACGTTTTAAGGAGTATTCATAATTTCGTAATTAGATATGCTATATAGATAATTAATATATACTTTTTTGTATGTTATACTTTAATCTATTTTATTACTGCTCATTTTACTATTTCTCTCTCTCTCTTTACGTATTATTCCTCTGGCAATTATGATTCCTCTGGCGAGTATGATTCCTCTGGCGAGTGTGATTCCTCTGGCGAGTGTGATTCCTCTGTCGTGTATGATTCCTCTGACGAGTGTGATTCCTCTGGCGAGTGTGATTCCTCTGGCGAGTCTGATTCCTCTGGCGAGGGTGATTCCTCTGGCGA
Source organism: Salvia miltiorrhiza (assembly GCF_028751815.1). NCBI lineage: Eukaryota > Viridiplantae > Streptophyta > Magnoliopsida > Lamiales > Lamiaceae > Salvia > Salvia miltiorrhiza. Next base: position 11,124,365 of record NC_080388.1, read on the forward strand.
GTATGATTCCTCTGGCGAGTGTGATTCCTCTGACGAGTGTGCTTCCTCTGGCGAGTATGATTCCTCTGGCGAGTGTGGTTCCTCTGGCGAGTATGATTCCTCTGGCGAGTGTGATTCCTCTGGCGAGTATGATTCCTCTGGCGAAAGCTATCTCGCTGCTCCCCGTGATTCCCCTGGTAAAGTCATTCCTCTGTTCCGCATATATTACTCCTCATCAACTTCTTTCTCACAATATGAAATTTTATAGATTTTTTTAGAACCAACTATACTGAATTTTTGGGAAAAAATAATAAAGTTAATGAATGTTTCTACATAGAGAATAGAGAAAAAAATATAACCCTAATATTTAAGTGTGAATGTGACTGTGTTAGCACGTTTTAAGGAGTATTCATAATTTCGTAATTAGATATGCTATATAGATAATTAATATATACTTTTTTGTATGTTATACTTTAATCTATTTTATTACTGCTCATTTTACTATTTCTCTCTCTCTTTACGTATTATTCCTCTGGCGAGTCTGATTCCTCTGGCGAGTGTGATTCCTCTGGGGAGTATGATTCCTCTGGCGAGTGTGATTCCTCTGGCGAGTATGATTTCTCTGACGAGTGTGATTCCTTTGACGAGTGTGATTCCTCTGGCGAGTGTGATTCCTCTGGCGAGTCTAATTCCTCTGGCGAGTATGATTCCTCTGATGAGTGTGATTCCTGTGGCGAGTCTGATTCCTCTGGCGAGTGTGATTCCTCTGGCGAGTGTGATTCATCTGGCGAGTATGATTCTTCTGACGACTGTGATTCCTCTGGCGAGTATGATTCCTCTGACGAGTGTGATTCCTCTGGCGAGTGTGAAACAGCTGTAGAAAATGAAAGAGAGATGAAAAAAGAGGGATTCCATATCTTTTTTGCTGTGTATTTTTTTTCGTAGATATAAATAGATATAGTTAAATTAAGTTGCTAAGTTTTCTACACTTTGTATTAAGCAATTAATTTTGTTTTTAAAATATATGTTTTATTTCTGAAACCTATAGCAAAATAATGCGTACTTTAGATATTTTAGCTTCGTACAAATATTAATGTGACATAAATATAATATCTATGGGCTCGAGTTTTGGATTTATCATTTAGAATGCAGCTGAAATATTAAATAGAAAGTTATCTGTGTGAAGTGAGAATGAAATGCAATGAAAATATAAAAAAATTAATGGAAGTTAAATTTCTTTTTTAATACGAAAAAAAAAGTACTATAGAGGAAGTTAATTTTTTTAGAGATTATAACTTGTGTAATTTTATACAATGTTGGTTGAGTAGCATAGAGGAGAAGACGGGGGCTAGAATTTGAGGTAAAACGACGTCGTTTTACGCCCAACTAAACGACGTCGTTTTGGTTCCCGTCCGGCGGCGCCATGTCATATTTCAGGTCACTGAAAAGTGCCATGTCAGCACTCAATTTGGGGATTTTTGAAAACCATGCAAAATTGATCAGTTGGTTAAGTTCAGAAAAAATTTGATAAAAAAAAAAGTTCATGGCAAACTTCAAAATCGACCCAAAGTTCATAATTTTTTACGTAATTAACCCAAAAATATATTAAGTATTTTATCTAACAAAAAATTTCTGATTCATAATCCGTGCATAGCACGGGTGCGGCACTAGTTTTAAAAATACACCCCTATAAAAAAAACTTATGCGCCCGCGCTTTGCTTGTGTGGAACTTTTTCTAGAGTAGGAACACCAATTTAAATGTTTGACAATTGAATTATAAAGTTCGAGTTGATGATATATGTTTGAGCTTTTTTTTTTTTTTCCTTATATTTTCGTGGTTGTAATAGTTCTTTCCCCCACACAAACTAGAGAATTTGGTGTGATTATGAATAATTGACACACTATAAATGGTTTCCTATCTTGTCATTTTCATCAGTGAATTCGAGGACATAATAATTTGTGGCGATGTTGCATACCCAGGATTAAGTTCAGTGGAGTGTAAAATAAAGACGATGTTGCATACCCAGGATTAAGTTCAGTGGAGAAATTAAATATGTTGTGAAGTTTAGAATCGTTGAACATATTAATAATTTTGATGAACATATCAATAATTTTATTGAACATGCATTTTGGTTTGTAGTTCGAATCCTGCAGTGCGAGATTTTTAATAAATACGTCTTTTTAACAAACATGTTCGTTATCAAAATTATTGATATGTTCATCAAAATTTGGAAACTGAATTTAAGATTGATCATATACGTACCATTAGATTATGTTGATTGAGTGAGTGAGATTGTTTCTCCTTTCTAATACGATAAATATATATATATATGGGCGAGTTAAAATAAAAAAACACATTTTAGAATATAAAATATGAACTATTTTCAGCCCTTAGATTATCAAGATCTACGCTTGATTCATCACATTGTTGGATGAATTCATAGTCCCGAGTTCGAATTCCATTGGTAGCAAAAACTTTATTATTCACAATTCATATATTTACACAATGAATTCATACGTGTTCTACACAAAATTCATACATTTTAGGTAGTTTGCATTTTATGTGTTAAGAAATGTTTATACCATAACCCTCCCTTATATATATATATATATATATATATATAGGGGCGCACTCCAGTGAGACCCCCTATTTTTTGTGAAACACTAGGACAATGAATAAGACACATAATACTAATGAACAAAACGTATTCTTAACGAACAAGATGTATATATTGATGAATAACAAAATTTAAAATATTATGCTCCCTCCAGGATTCAAACCCTGCGAAAAAAATTCTCCCTCCAGATACAATATCAGTCATAGAATTGATAAAATAAACGCATCAGATCGTGCCCTAGATCTCACTTAAATTAGGGGGTCTCATTGGAGTGGCCCCCTATATATATATATATATATAGGGAAGGGCTAAAATAAGAATCATAGATCATCAAGATCTACGGTTGATTCGTAATTCTGTTGGATGGATTTATGGTCCTGAGTTCGAATCCTAAAGGTAACAAAAAATTATTTTTCACAATTCATACCTTTATACAGCGAATTCATACGTGTTCTACATAAAATTCATACATTAAAAATTGTTCTTATTTCTTATTTTAAGATGTGCTTCACGGTAGCCCACCCCTATATATATATATATATATATATATATATATATATATGGGCGCTCAAGTGAGACCCCCTATTTTTCGTGAGACACTGAGTACAATGAATAAGACGCATATACTGATGAACAAGGGCCACAATGCAATATATACTGATGAATAATGAAATTTTAAAAATTGGTAATTAATAAGACATATAAATTGATGAACAAGGCAGTATATATACCGATGAACAATGCAGTATATACTAATGAATAACGAAATTTAAAATATTCCGCTCCTTCTATGATTCGAACTCTGAGAAAAAAAATTCTCCCTCTAGATACAATATCAGTCATATGATTGATGAAATAAACGTACGAGATCGTGTCTCAGGTCTCACTAAAAATAGGGGGTCTCATTTGAGCGTTCTCCTATATATATATATATATATATATATATGGTTAGGATCCTGTGAGAACGGAGAACCATGAACAAATACACAAAATACATGAACAATAATGTTCGTGTCTTACTGTCTTTTGTTCATGTATTTTATACTCCTCCGTCCCATTATTCATGACACGTATTCCTTTTTGGGCTGTCCCAACCTACATGACACATTTCCTTTTTTGGAAAAAATCAGGGGGCATTTAAACATTAATATATTCGCTAATTATCCACCTAATCACTAATTATCCACCTAAAACTCATTTCCTACTTCTTCTTCTCTCTCTCCTTCCCCCACCTACCAGCTCGCAGTGAACCCAAATCCTCTCGTCTTCTCTCGTCGCCTCCACCTTTCTCTCCCCGTTGAAGAGCGCCGCCGCCGGCTTCCCGGCCACGACAGCCAACCTCCGCCGCGCCCAAGCCCCTGCCTCCCTCTCTGATCACTCCATCATTCGACGCTGTCACTAGTGAAACCATAGTCGCGGTGTGGCGGAGTGCGAGCGGCGGAGTTCGCCGCCTACACCGACTTCACCGCCTCCTAGGGCTCGTACCAACGGCGCGACAGCTCCACAGACTTCATCCTACATTAGATTTGATTTTTTGATTCATGGATTTGTGGATTTGGTGATTTGGGGATCTAGAGATGTTTCTGGGTTGCTCTCTGTGTGTTCCCGCTCGATTCCCGGTGACGACAGCCAACCACCGCGGCGCCCTCTCCGGCGTAGCATTCCCATTCTGCAATTTCTGGAAAATTTTGCTTCATTTACAGTTTAAAATCTTCTGCAATTTCTACAATTTTTGGAAAAATCTTCGTTTCGCTCTTGAATTTTTGTGGGTTTTTATTTCAATTTTAATTTTCATGATTCTTTAATATAGTTGTGCAATGATAATTAGAGGATAGGGGTTTTGGTGGTTTCAGTAAGAATGCGAAGCTTTCTGGAAGAACAAGAGATTTTTAAATTTATATTCATAATTTTTGTTTGATTTCTGCATCAGGAGGAATACAAAATTTTTGTTTGGTTTCCCCATTAACATAATTTTTGTTTGGTCTTTGCATTTGGCGAAACTAATTTTATGTTTCATAAATTCACTAATAAACTCATTCTCCAAGAACAAGAGATTTCTGCAATTATTTTCAGCATTTTGTTTCATAATTTTTGTTAGTTTTGTTATGAAAACAATTTTTGGAAAACATTTACTGCATATTTGCAAGAAATAACAAAAAATTTAAACAATCCCTTAAACACAAACTTAAATATATACTCCTACATCATTTTCACCTAATTTGCTTCTCCTTAATCTCCGTGCCGAAAAGCATTGTCCCATAAATAATGGGACGGAGGGAGTATATTTGTTCATGTGTTTTTTTTATTTTAAACAAATACATAAAATACATGAACTCACAGTCTCACGAAAAATAACAATCTCACTGGAACCTAGTACTCTTGAAGAAAGCTTCTAAGGCTTTCCCAGGCAAAATCTGCACATGGGTAAAATTAAAAAAATGTCAGATATATAAAAAAAAATCAATTTTTTTTAGATTTTCTCAAAACATACATGTTTTACATGCATATAATGCATTTCATTTTTTAAAGGGTTAATGGCCGAAAATTACACGAACTATCACCGAATTTGTATTTTGCACACGACCTTAAAAAATAGCTCCAGAATACATTACCTTTTGATTTAATTGCAATTTGCACATGCGTTGACCATCCCTTAAATCTTAGATGGCGTGTCTCCCGAAATTTGCAGACGTGGATGATCACTAATTTATTAGCAACAAAAATACCACAACTAACACGGTGTAATCATAGTATAAACAGTAATCAAGTACCATATCCACAGATACTGTTAAGCAATAATACTCTAGCAATATCTAGGTAAACAAATAGAAATAAGGTGAAGAATAAAACTAGACCCAAATAAAATAAATAATCAAAAAGAAATAAAACAGATAAATAAAATACTGATTCTAGGGATGTAAATTCATATAATCAATCTATTAATCCTAATTACTAGTTTAATCCAGTCCTGATGAGAGATCACAAATATAATCGCATACTCTCGCTAGAGCAGCACATGATAGTAGATTAGTAAATTTTTTATCTCCGCTAGGTCTAAAGAAAATCTATTAACTCCCAAAAGTTCACAGGAATAGCTCCCTATGATCCACCTATCTCCACTAGGTCTCAAGGTTAAAATCATTGTTGGGAAATAATTGGGATACCCAACTAGTTTTGATGATACCAAAACCTTAGAATGCTTTGCTTGTCTTTATTTCTATGGCAGATCCAAGTGTTCCAGTCCTTACAGGCCCTGACTGAAGTTGTAAAGACGAACAGAAGACTAAAAACTAAAGACAGCACAACTGAAGCACAGTTCATTGAACGAACAGAATGACGCATCGCGACTAGAAGTCATCAGTCATCAGTCGAAGAAGCTCACACATTCAATATCAACTCTGAACTGAAGACCTGTCAAGCACCAGTCAACATTGTGCATCTAACTGAAGAGAAGAATATCGGACACGCTGCATTAAATGCTCAAGTACAACATCATTAAATGTTGAAGATTTGGAGATCGTCCGTACAAGTACGAGATCTCCCCTTTGCGTGTAAAGATATAGATACACTACTCCAAGGACAAGATAATTCAAGACTTGGTCAAATGGAGTATCCGAAGATTGTCACCTCAGCCCAAGAAGCGACAGCCTCTCACAACAGGAGAAAACTTGAAGACCATCTCTCCAACGGATCTATTCAAGACTTCGCCTATAAATAGAGCTCGAAGAACAGCTGCGATCTTCACCGATTCGAAGACATACGCTGAAGCTCTGTCGAATTCAAGAGCCAGCATTCCCATAGATAGATAGAGTTCGAATCGAAGAAGAGAGTAATCAACGTTGCAAAATCGGTCTAACTGATTATCTACACTCTCTTATTAGACTATGCACCACATGTTATATCATTAGCCTAGTATGGATTACTTGAGAGCCTGTTCTCAGTAATCTTAGTTGGAAGAGTTCAAACCCCTTTTCAACCTAGAGAAAAATGTGAGTTTGAGTGGTTGTTGTTTAGTACTAGTCCAAAAACTAAACCAGTTCGATTACCTTGTCACCGTGAAAGCCAAGAGGGAGTTCAGCTTAAAGGCGTTGGCTCCAATTACCTTAGCATTAGCTGATTGGACATGATAGTTAAAGGAATATTAAACTGAATTAATACTCGATTTACCCGAAGATCGTTTTTTGGATTACTATTAATTTATCATACAATGATTAATCCTAACATGCTCCTATGTATTTAAGTGCTGCACGTTGGAGTTCAGAAATACCTGAAGAATTCATAAAAATTCGTCAAACTCGCCGCTGAACAGACCAGTCAGCTTCAAGCCTTCGTTTGATGCCTTAAACGTCCTTAAATCGTATTCTGCCCAGAAATACGACTTCTTCGTCTTCGAGAGAGCTTTCCGTGGCTGCCTGATTCGCCTCAATCGGAGTTCTGTGGAGGAAGTTATGGCCGTTCTCCCTCAACTGCCAGAACTTGATTTCCTGCGAAAATCTGACTCCAGCTCTGATCTTCTGAACTGTATCCCGCTCAGCTTTCACCGTTGGATGGACAACGAGCTGTGAAAGTTCCCAAGCTAGAAATCTCTACACGTTTTCCTGCGCCCCCACACAGCTCTCAAAACCCTAATTATATCAGTGTGTATTTCCTGAGAGCTGACAGCTGTATTTATAAATAAAGAACAAAGGGAGGAGGCGCCAGTTTCTGTGCAGGATCGATTTCTAGCCCTACTTGGGCTAGGAGACAGTGGGCCAGTTCAGGGACCAGATACAAGGAATAAAGATGGGCCTCAAATAAATTAATTTATCTATGGTCAGCCCAGATCATAATTAATTTATAAATATCAGTTCATTCCACTAGAGAACCGATATTGACTTACCCCTTTATTGTCGGCATTTGAGTTGGGGCTTGTATTTAGACTTATTAAATCCTCGTATTTAAAATATCCGACATCCATTAATTAATTAGAGCTCTGACAGCCTTAATTAATTAATCTCTTTGTAATCCTTAAGCAGTACCACTCAAACCTTATTATTGCGCCTGAACTTAATCAACCTGCAGGGTTTAGCGCAATAAACATTATTGAGCTCCTTAAGGGGATGTCATTATCCTATACCGGATACGAGTACTAATATAGATAATCAAATATCATATATTAACGCTATCACCCAAGATACAGAGTACTCAAGTTACTATATAACTCTCACTCATAGTAAATCAAAGTGATACACGAATTAACATATATATCTGAAATCTTATTAGTATTAAGATTTTATTAAGTCACCGAGATCTTGATTCTTCACTTAAGTCAGATAGAAGAATACATCTCACTGTGGTCCTATCAATACATTATGACGTACCAGTATAGACAAGTAGTCAAGACAAACTACTTCCATCTATACCGCAGCCTAAACCGATGACTCGTCCTAAAGTCATCTCGGCTGTGATCATATTATATCTCTTAAGGTTAATCCAATTATATGGTCTTCTGTGATCTACAACACACCATATAATCTACTTGTATAGAGATAAAGAACATACATATGCAATCATGAACACAATCAGATAGGAGATTAGATAGTGAACTTAGGAAACATTGTATACAAGCATAAAACGTTCTTGCTTTCAGTATACAAATCCAACAATAGTGTCAGGGCGTGTTAAGTGTTAAATCCAATTCAGGATGGATTGGTAGGTTTGCTGTGCACCTCTAAGCATAAGCCTAGAGTGTTTGTCAGACAAATAATCTGGTTGTGGATGTGTCCTCGAACTACGTTAAAAATTCTTGTGTTCTTTACTTGCTTTTAGTTATTTCCTTTATTTGTGCTTAACTGTTTTCAACTGAACTGGACTAACTGAAAAGTGTAACTAAGGATTTTACAAATGACAAACATTTTCTAAAGGCTATTCACACTAAGTTTAAATTCTGCTGCTGAGTTATTAATCCTACTGACGACTCAACTGATAGTCAGAGAAGATTGATAACTCTACTCTGTTTTGCAAACTAGACTAAAGTCTTACCTGGATATCAGTTAAGCCTAGTGCTCGACTGTTGTCAACTTACTAAATTATCTTCAGTATTAGTCTACAACCTGTTTTCTAAATAGAAATTAGTTAAGTTTGTTTCGTTTGCGAAAAATAGCCTACAAGTGTATTTCTCCCCCCCCCATACACCTGTCTAGGGTTGGAAAATACCGTACCGAAAAATACCGTAAAATACCGAACTTAAGGTATACCGAATTTTTCGGTAAGGTATGATATCGTATCGAAGATTTACGGTAAGATGAAGGTATGAATTTTTCAGATACCGAGGTATACCGGCATATACCGATACCGAGGTATATACCGAAAAAATTAATAAATACTGTATTAAAGGTATATACCGGAATAAAGTATGATATCTTATTAACGGTATACCGGTATATACCGGTATTAAAGTATAATACCTTGTTCTGATATAATCCAGTTGTCGGTATATATCGGTATATCGAAAATCGCAGTATATACCGTATCAAAATCTATAGTTTTAAAATATATAATACTCCATCCGTCCCGACTTTTGGTATCCAGTTGAGAACGGCACGAGTTTTAATAAAGTGATTGATGTGTTATGAGTGGAATAAGGGTCCCACATTTTATGTGAGAGTTAAAATAATTAAAGTGGAGTAAGGGCACCACCTACTTTTACTAAAAATAGAAGTGGATACCAAAATGTGGGACGGCCAAAAAAGAAAAGTTGGATACTAAAAGCTGGGACGGAGGGAGTATATATTTTTAAAAATATTGATAAATTTTATAAAATGATGTATATAATCTATATTATATGAATATATACAAGTACATGAATTTATAAATATCATCAAATGATACAAAAATAAACAAAATATAGTTCATATAGTTATGATATAATATTCACCTTATAAATATCATCAAATGATATATATATATATATATATATACATATATATATATATATAATACATGAATTTATAACATAGTTATGATATAATATTCACCTTATGCGAGTTATATAGTTATATTTTATAGTATATAACTAAGATTATTGTTCTACAATAAATTACATCTAACTTATAACATCTATATTTACATGAATATATATACAAGTATGAGAATATAAATATCATCGATACAAAAATGAACATAGTATAATACATAGGTTATACAATTTAATATAATTGAATTATAGTATTGTTTATATTGATATTATAGGCTTATAGCAAGTTATAATATAATATTCACCTTATTTAAGTTATAGTATTGTTGATGTTGTTATATTGTAGACTTGTGAGACGAGAACAAATTTTGTACTTAATTTATTTTAATTGCGTTTGAATTTTATTGTTGACATTATATTTATTAGATGTTGTTTATCAGGTAAGCAAGTTTAAAACAAAATTATCGATATTATCGTACCGAAATTTATTAATTTCAATATACCGTGTAAGTGCGGTATACCGAAATATGATACGGTATATCGAAACCGCGGTATACCGAAATACGGTACGGTATGCCGAAACAAATGTACGGTAAAAGTATAAAATATTTTCATACCGTAATTTAAGGTATACCGGAATAAGGTATATCGTAGGTAAATGTAAAGTAAATGTATGAAATTTCTCCATACCGGATGTTAAGGTAAGATATAAGGTATGAACTATTTATTAAGGTATACCGTATCGTCTCACCCCTACACATGTCAGTCAACCCTCCAGGACCCTAACAATTGCTATCAGAGCAGGTTGGTCGCAAGAACGGTCTATTCTGACCTAGTTTTTAATGAACTAGATCCTCACGAGGGTTGTCTTTTTTTTCAAAATTTTCTTTCTCTTCCAACGTGATCTGTGTTCCTCTGCTTTCTCTCCTGTCTTTTTCTTCTCCTCTCTCATGGCCAGGAACACTGAAGACTTTGCAAGCGACTACATCAACATCTACTTCCGTGGAGTCAATGGGCTTGAAATTTGATCCTTGGACTCTGACTCCGATGATTCATTTGGTTTCCCTGAAGAGAATGAGAGTCTGAAACACTCACCTTAGGAGAAGTGAGTGTGTATGATCGGATCTTGCGTAAATACCAAGACTTGAGAAAGATCTTCAAAGACCTCAATCGGGAAAATCGGACAATTGAGAAAGAGATCCGGAAAGTTTTGTTTGATCAAGAAACGATCATTCTCTACCTTCCAGATGAAGCAGACATGGATAAAATGATTGTAGAAGATAACAGGCTGATGAATAAAATGGAACTTCTACAATTAGAAAAGACAAAGCTGCGGTCTTTTCTTGAAGATGCTGAGAATGAGTTGAGGCGAACATCAAAGGAGCTTGAAGAAATCATTCGTGAAGCAACCTGTCAGTACAGACTGACGAATCAATGGAGGAAGACAAACAAGAGAAGGAAATTCTTGTTTTGGAAAAACCAGTTGAGAATAATTCAACCGTCTCCTTCCATCCAGCAAAAGAGGTCATGAAAACGAGAAAGGCATGTGATCCATGTAGTTCATTAGCAGTCCAAACCTTTTCTGAAGAGATTGAAGTTGAGCAGATGGATAAAGGAAAAGGGATTGCTGACTTGGACACAAAAGCTCACTACTCTCTGTCAGACATCTCTTCAAGTGAGACTTCAGACTCAGATGCAGAAATTAAATTCATTCGCGCCAGATTTGGAGAAGAAGACTCTGGAGACTCTTCCTCTAAACAGATGATCTCTGAAGTGAGTGAGCTGGAACAGGTTGTCTGCTCCTATGAGGATCTTAGGTTCAAACTCGAATATATCCTCGTGGAAAAACAAAGACTGGAAATGGCTCTCGCCATGACCTCATCTAGAGTTAATGAGATCTCTTCAGACATCCATGATGGAGATTCTTAGGAAGAGAAAACTCAAGAGGTCACTAGACTGGAGGATTTGATGCAGACACTTCGGATTGAAAAAAATCATCTCATTCAAGGACTCTTTAGAGAGACTGAACATGATCTTATTCAATCGAGAAGACTCCTTAATGAAACACTGGTTGATTTGATCGAAGAAAAGTCAAGGAATGGACAATGGGTTGATTTAAGCATTGAAGAAAGTCTCTTTCAGCTCATCTACTCTGAAGAAAGAGATGGATAAAGTTCGACTGGTAAAGATAAGGGAAAATGAGTTCTGGTTGAGGATATAACGGTTCTTCACAATAGCATCTCTCCAGAATGTTCCAAGGACGCTGAATTTGAATCACATCAGTCACAAAGCAGACAACCTCCAACTCTGATCGAACTGGTCCAACCTAAAAGATCTCAGGTCTCAGCTGCTTCGTTGTTCCAAAGGCAATACAATGATGACAACAGAAGTTTTCATATCGTTCCTTGGCCTGATTTTGAAAAATGAGAGTCAAGTACAGAAGACGAATCGTAGTCAAGAGAAGCATACGCATCAACTGAAATCTCTTCTACAGAAAGAAGATCAGTTGACAATGGAGCAGACTCACCAACTTGTGGTAAAACAGAGTCAGACTCCCAAGGAAATCTCAAACAATGATCAAGGTTTCAGTCTTTGACTGGAAATCAAAAGGGGCTGCTCTATGAAGAAGAAGACCAGGGAGATAAAGAGAAAGACCACTGAAGATCAATCTGAGAGCTTGACTACTGCATCAGTCCATGGGGAACTTCAGTTTTGAAGAATCGTCATTGAAAATCTCAAAGGAAATCGTCTCTAATCAAGGAGAAACTGAACTTTTTCAATGGAGTCAAAATAGGGTATCGACTGACTACAATGATTAGTCAACTTGTAAGCATCCCAAACTATTCCTGTGTGTTGGTAACTTAATGAAATATCCTAATCCTTGTTTTGATGTTACCAAAATCAATAGGTTTCTTTTATAATAGACTAGAACTGCTTGAACTCAAGTGTTAGAGTTCTTTTTCTAGTTTAGTTGCTGTTCTGAAGACTGAAGACTGAAGAACGAAGGACTGAAGATTGAAGACTAAAGTTGCCGACTGAAGCATCAGTCGAAGAATCAGTTTTGAACTGATTACTTAATGCATGCCACGTGGAATCAGCGGACTGATACTAAAGTCAAGTACCAGTTAAACATTCTTCCTCGGACTGAACCTCCAATGTTCAAAGGAAGCCACACACTCTAGAAGTACATCCGCATTAAATGCAGAGATCTCAGGATCGTCCTTTCTCTGCAGAGGTCATTCCTCTTTGGTGATTACTTTTTCAGAGATGTCGCATCTCCTGCTCTTCAACATAGCCGTTCTCACCAAACAAGGAACCTCGAAGGTTGAAGCCTTAGCCCAAGTTCAAATTACTCTCTAACAGAAGAAATCTTGAAGACCTTCTCCGCCAACGGATCTATTCAAGACTTCTCTTATAAATAGCGCTCGAGGATCACTTCAATCTTCTCCGATTCAACAACATAAGCTGAAACTCTGCCAAAATTGTTTCTCAGCTAAAGCCCAGACTCTCCAAAGTTTGAATCGAAGAAGAGAATCCCAAAGCCAAAAATCAGTCACTGCTGATTACATAAATTCTCTTAGACCTTAGGCAAATCTTGTTCACCCAAAGCCTAGGTCAAACTAACTGCAAATAACTTGTTCTTTGAAGTTTAGTTGGCAAGTTTTCAAAACACCTTTAAACCGATTGAATCGAGTGTTTGTGTTGTAAAAGAGTTCAGAAAGGTATCCTGTCTCCGTGAGATCCTAGTGCCTAGTGCGTGCTAGGAGTGAGAAATCCAACAAGGTGTGTTGGTACTGAAGATTGGATCTTCGGTTGTTTCGGTTGTGTGCACACGTAAGCACATGTTCAGGTTTGCAGTGCACCAGTTAGCACTTGTCGAGTGAAGTTGTTGGTCTGATCAACCGACCGTGGATGTAGGAAGTGTTTTCCGAACCACGTAAAAATCTCTGTGTTATTTACAACTTTCAGTATTTACTTTCTTACTTGTGCTATTCCTTTCGTAAACTGAAAACTGATTAATTACAAAGAGAAACTTAAGACTGACAACGTGCTCAACTCAAAGGTTATTGCGAAACAAAAGTTTTCCGCTGCGTGTGTTATCAGTCCGACTGATCTATCTTCTGATAGTCAGTAACATCTCTGTTTATCAAACTCGATTGAAGCCTGACATGCATCAGTTAAGTTCTTTTGACTTAACTGATAACTCCTTACTGAAGAGTATTCAGTATCAGTCGTCAACCCTGTTTTGGTCAAAACTCTTTTCAGAAAATAGGTGTCTGAGTTTGTGTTTGAAGTTTCGTGTTGATTTCTGTGTTGAAATCGAAAATAGCCTATAGGTGTATTTCCCCTCCCCCCTTACACCTATTCGAGACCCTCCGGACCCAACAATTGGTATCAGAACAGGTTGTTCGCAAGAACAATTCTATTTTGATTAGGTTCTAATTGAACTAGATCTTTTTTCTCAAAGTCTCGAAAACTTTTCTCTTTCAAAAAGTGCTTACTGTTTCTCTTATCTGTTGTTATCTGTTCTCTCTTTTTATATGGAGACTAACCACAGCTGAATATCCTCTCTACCATGTTTAGTATTGAAAAATATGATATATGGAAGTTTCGGCTTGAAAGCTTCCTCACCGCCCAACATTGTCGAATGTGGGAAGTCATCACCAATGGACCAATCATCATCACTGAGATTGTTTATATATTGTGGATAGAGGCTACTCACAATGCAATCCAAGGTACAAACTAAAAAGCTCTCCAATATTGAGGAGATATCACCCGAAGATACAACGATGCCCGACCTTCCGACACTCATGCTTGTGACAACAAGCATATCAAGTCCCACTTTAAACGCGTCCAAAAGAACGTCAAACAGTGGGAGATGATCTATGAAAAGTGTAGAGCCAAAATCACTAAACAGGCACAAGAGATCTACAACGCCAATTATGGAGCTAGATTCAAGTACTTCAAAGCTTGACAGATTTTGCGCAAATCTCAGTGCTTCGCATCTACCGACGTGGATGTACACTCGTCGAAGAAGTCCAAATGGTCGGATGGGCAGGACATGACTACATCTTTCGAGTCGAGTATCACGACGAGGCCCTAAGGTCAAAAAGCAGCCAAGCACGACAAAGACAACGGGAAGAAGGTGGAGTCCTCAACGGGCAAGGACAAGGTTCAATACTACGACGCATTGAAACGCGTCACCAAAGGAATCGAGCTCTTCAGTACCTCCCACAAGGTAGTCGCTGAGGCTAAAACTAAAGTTGTCGATGTGAAAAGGGATGCTATTGATTTCAAAATTCTCAATGCGGACACTTCGAAGTTGATGGAAGCACAATTGATAGTGCACAACAATATGCTCGAAGAAGTTATGAAGCATAGAGGATTGATATAGTCTAAAATTTTAATTATTGTAATTTTAATTTTTTATCATTGTAATTTTTATTTTAATTAATGTTATATTTTTATTTAATTTTATTGAAATATTAAATTTGAAAATTAAAAAGTTAAAATAGAATAAAATAAAAATGGAGAAATTAGAGCCTATCTTAGAATCAATACATTGAAGAGTGAAGACTTTAAGATGAGAATCACCTCTTTAGACCTCTCTTAGAGTCTTCCACCGGAGATAATATAGACATTTTAATTGACTTTTAAAAAATAAAGATATATATTTCTATTAGTGGTCTTTTAAGTTCCAAATTTCTACCCAACCATCAAGTTGCATTTAGTGCATATATAGACACACAATTTGTCTTGTGTAAAAGAATAAATTGATTTCACACTACAATAGTCCAAATGGCCCAACGGTATGCAGTTTCAGGCTTTTAGCCCAATATGGGTGTTTTATCTCAGTACTATAAATACTTGAGAATCTGTAATTTGTAACTCTAGTCGCATAATAAAATCTATTCTCCTCTCTACTCGTGAATGTAGCCAAATGTGTGAACCACGTAAATCTGTGTCTTCTTTACGTTTATGTTTGATTATGCTATTTAATCATATTTCGTCACAACAGAAACCTTTTTCTTTTCATTATTTTTAAGTTTTCTATCTTTTCCTTTATGTTGTAGGAGTGGACAATTCAGTTTATATAGACTGGGAGCTTCACGTAAATTTAGTTTAGGAAATATGGAAATCTTTTCTATAATTATATTTCTTTTACTTCAAAAAAATAATTAGCCTTCTAAGTTTCGAATTAAATGAAATTTCAGCAATTGGTCAAGGAAGTAAGGAAAATGAATGTCTGCATGAGGAAGTAAGACAAATTCGTTGGAAGAGTTGACAAAGATTAATCTTTCGTTAAAACTTGACTCAAAGGGAAAAAAAGAAAACATAGAAGCCATCAAGATTGACTCATAAATGCACGTCACACTCATTGAAAACGCTCATGCCAAGGTAGCATTATTAGGTGCGTCGGTCCTAGCATTTTATGGATACTTGGATAAAATAAAATAAAAATATAATTATTCTCTAAGTAATCATTCAAGCGATACAAATTTAAGTTCGTAAATAATAAAAGGGTTTAGGGTTTAAAAGTTTAGGTAATATATAGTACCGAATTTAAATTACATATTTTATTCATGTGTTACACAAAGAACAAGGGCGAATTTATTTGATGTTTAAGGTTTAAAAGTTTAGGTAATATATAGTACCGAATTTAAACTACATATTTCATTCATGTGTTACACAAAGAACAAGGGCGGATTTATTTGATGGCTGCACTGGGCTCCAGCCCAGTCCAGCCCAAATATTTTTCTTATATATATTGAATATATTTAGCTTAATATCTATATAATCCAGCCTATAGCCCAGTCTAATCTAAAATAAAGATAATTTTTTTCACATAATAATGAAAATTAGTTTATTTTAAAAGAAGATAGGTTAATTTTTTATAAAAAAATGAATAGATGTAGCTTTTTATGTGCTTTCAATGTACCTATTATTGATCTTTTGGTGCTTAACAAGATTGGGGTCAAGCCAAAGGCCTCGCCTCCTCCTAGCTTTATTAACGTTTATTGGTGGCCTCCACCTAATCAGTGGATCAAAGTTAACACGGATGGCTCGGCGTCAGGCGCACTTGGTAAGATCGCTGCCGGGGGTGTCTTTCGGGATAATTTCAGTTGGGTGCGTGGATGCTTCCATATTAAAGGGGGAGTTGGCTTTGCGTTTGAGGCGGAGCTCCTTGCAGTCATTACAGCGATTCAAATCGCGTATTCTAGAAACTGGCGGCATTTATGGATTGAATCCGACTCCACTTATATTGTGAATCTTGTTCAATCTCGGTCCCTCGACGTCCCTTGACGTTTTGTGGCTAGCTGAAAAAGAGTGCTCATTCTCCTTAAGGACTTTACTCTTCACATTACTCACATTTTTAGAGAGGGCAATAAGATCGCGGATATCCTTGCGGCGGATAACATGTAAGAGGGCTGGTGGCCTCACGAAATAGATGCTATCAAGAAAGCTTTCAGGCTTGACATTTCAAGCCATAGCCATCTTCGCATGGTGTATTAATTTTCTACATGGCTTTTCTTCTTTGTCTTTTCGTCGAGGAGTTAAGCTGCATTCTCTTTTGGGGTGCTTCTTGCTGTGTCGGAGATGGTTGGCAGCGTGGGCGGGGTTCTTATCATTGGCTCGGGAGGCCACGGTGTTGGATGGTGATTTCTGTTGGGTTTGGAGTTGGATCGCTAAGGTCGGTGAGTGGATTTGTTTGTCTACAATGGGTTGGAATAGGAACATTTCGACGAACACTTGATGGGCAGGGTTCCAATGGCTTGGTTTTCGGGCTAGAGCATCATATGCGCTTTTCTCAGACTCCGAGTGTGCTCAGGTCTGGGCGTACTGTGGTCGGGCTCCGTTGGATGCTCGGTCGATGGTGGGTTCCTTCAGGTTTGTACCGTCGGTGCGGAGCTTTTTGGCCATCGGCGGTTTATCTCATGACGAGTCGATGACCGGCCTTTGGGTCATTATCTTTGGTTGCTTTTTATCTTTTGACATATATAGGTTTGAGCGTCTTTTCTTTTGCCGTTGTCTTGTTTCTGTTCGCGGTACGGAGATGTCCGGAATGACTTGTGGGCGATGATTAGGCCGGAGATTTCGAAGTCATTTCGTCCTCCGCTACCATATTTCTTTTTCCTCTATTTTGGTTCTGATCATAGACGGGCACTCCTTTTCCTTGTTATGATTTTTTCCATGTGATTTTCCATAATAAGGTTTTAATGAGGCCCGGCCCTTAGTCTGCTTTTTTGTGCTTTCAAGGGTTTAGGTTTTTTCTTTTCTTTTTGCTTCGTTTCTTTAAAATCGTAATTTAATAATGTGCCTATTATTGAATCAATAAAAATAATACAATTATTTATTATATTAAGTGATTGATTTCAAAGCTATGTTAATTAAAATTATACTTAGACATAAAAATGAGTTGTACGGACTGTCCAAATTTTTTTTGGCTCATGGGCTACTGCCCCCGAACCACCGTGGAATACCTTCAAGTTCAGCCCCTCCTATACACAGATCCTGGATCCGACCCTGACAAGGAACATTACATGTGACAGATAGCGTATGCAAAAATCAATGAGATGTATATACTTCAAAGAAATTAAAACCAACATTCAAAACTTGAAGAAAGTAATGAATTTAGGAGTGCTATAGCCTATAGTTTTCTTCTTTGGTAATAGAAAATCAAGATTTTTCTTTCGTTTGACCTATTTTGAACTGATCAAGTTCAGCGAATTAACAATTACGATTCACGAGTAATAAATAGGAAAACGTTAAACTTCACTAATCTATTATTAAAATACGATTTTATTAGAGGAGAGAGAAAAAGAAAAAGAAAAAAAGAGAAGACCTAATCGAAATCCTTAAAAGTACAAGAGAACAGACTAAGGATCATGCCTCATTAAAACCTCTTAAAAAGGGTCTGTCTATGATAAAAGAACAAGCTAAAAGCCAAGAGAAAAACATATTCCGAGCTTCGGACAAACCATCACCCAAAGTATATAATACTACATTCGTCTCAATTCAATAGGCCACAAGGCTTGAACACAAATATTAAGAAACTAATAGTTTATAATAAAATATGAGAGAGAAATAATTTTTTTGTGATGATATATTTCTCCAAAAATATGAGAGACAAAATAAAGAAGAGATAATTATGTGTGGGGCATAATAACATTTAGTGTAAATAATGAGTTATATGAGGATATTTATTATATATTGAATTTCCATTTTAGGAAGTGACCTATTGAATTAGAACGTTCAAATAAGAAAATATGGCCTATTGAATTGGGACAGAGGGAGTATACTCTGGGTGACCTATGTATATAATAAACTTCACTAAACTATACAATTTATATAAGATGAATTTTTTCCTCCATTTTTTTCTTCTTTTTTTTTTCTCTCTCTCTTCTCTTACAATTTTTTTCACATTATTTTGTTTTTGTTATAATTTTTATTCTTTTCTAGGCATCTACAAATTTAATTTATGAAGTGTAGGAAATTGGCTATAAGTTGACTAATGTTTGACTAATTTTTTAGTAACGAAAATATTTAATTTAGTGGAATTAAATGACACAAAATCAATTTACATTTCGAATAGATGATCGTAATATATTTATTTATTCATAATCGATTTTCAATGAGTGAGAAATGGTTAGATAAAGTTGATACTTGAAATATGAATTTATGGAAAAATGATAAGCATGAAAGATATATTACAGCATCTGTAGTAAAGAGCCAGGATGAGCTCTTAAAAGTGGTCCGCACCATTTAAGAGTCCATCTTCCATAGTGGGAGAGCCTCCACCTTTGCTCTTACATTTTATTTTTTATTTTATTTTTATTTTTAATGTTGTTTTCAATTAATTTTAAAATTAGATTTAATAACATAAATTTCATTAAATTTAAAATTTAATATTATGCTCCCTCTGTCCACGAATGAACTTCCTACCTTTTCTTTTTGGGACGTCTACAAAAAAACTTTCTACCTATTTTTGGACTATGTCCCACTACTTACTTTTCACTTTTTCATCACTCTCAATACTAATTATAACACTTTTTCACCACTTTCAATACACTCAATAACCTTTTCTCTATTATTAATACATTAAACAATTTTTTTCTTAAAACCTGTGTCACTCCCTCCTAGAAAGTTATTTCGTGGACGGAGGGAGTATTAATTAAAAAAAATGAAATAATTAAAAAAATATTACAAATAATTTTAATTTTAATTTTATCCTTATTCTAAATGCATTTGTAGATTAAAAGATAATAACTATTTGAAAATTACGTTAAGTTGATATTGTATTGAATCCCACATTGAAAAATTGTAGGATTCTCTATAATGTGTTATACATTATAAATAGTGAAATTACATTAAGTTGATATTGTATTTACTTACATTAAAAAATATAGAATTCTATACAATGTGTAGTACACTATAAATAGTGAAGCTACATTAAGTTGATATTGTATTGAATCCCACATTGAAAAATGTAGGATTCTCTGTCATGTGTAATGCATTATAAATAGTGAAGCTACATTTAGTTAAAATTAAAATTAAAATTTAAAATTTTAAATGAATTTTAGATAAAAAAAAATTAAGTGAAAAATATTAAGAAATTCTTTAAAGGGCGGTGCAATGCACACGCCTTTCCAAAATAATATCAGAGCAGGTCTACGTTTCTGTAGACATGCAACAAAAAAATTTGTAAGAAAAATTGTCATCAACGTAATCGCCGCATCGCTTCCGAATAAGGTAAAAAGTCAAAAGTATATTTATGATGTTTTAATTTTTTTTTTTCAATGATGAAGTTAGATTTTTAGTTTTCATGTCCTCGAGATCACTTGTCTAGATGGTCAGGACACGCAAATCTTGTAGGAAGAGTACAACGGTGCTAACATGTGTACAAAAGTTGGGACGACGATTCTTTTCGTATCAGTGGGAATGTAACAAAGGTGTGGAAGAAAATATGTGGGGCCAATGTTGAAACTGTGGGATGACTATGTCTCTGAGGGAGGATTGTCGAGTGACATGGATGCGATGAACAAGGTGGTAGGAATGATTGACCTTCGACTGAAATACTTTGCTTTAGAAGCCTTTGAAATTAGTTTTGATCACTCCGAGGGATGCATCAAAAAGACCTCTTTTGAGCGATACATAAACATCCTCATCACCAACATGAGAGCTGTTTTTCATGGAAAGAAGGCCGTGGAAGAAAGTCAAGGCTCCAACCCCATCTATAGTAAGCAGCGCTACGAAAAGCTGTCAGTTGGAAATTGTTGGTGTTTTTTTTTTTTTTTTTACATCGCAATGTTTATTATTAATTTTCTTGAGACATTACATTGGTGGACCTCGTTTTGAGGATTTTTTTTTCGTGGGGGAGGGGGGGGGGGGTATGTCTATGTTTATAAAGTTATTATTTTTTTATGTGGTTAATAGCCGAAAAATACACGAACTATCACTAGATTTGCATTTTGCACATGACCTTCAAAAATAGCCACAGAATACATCACCTTTTAATTTAGTTGCAATTTGCACATGCGTTGACCATCCCTTAAATTCTAGATGACGCGTCTCCCGGAATTTGCAGACGTGGACGAATCGGCGATCAAATAAAACGTTGTCGTTTTTGTCAAGCTTTTTAAAAAAATTCAAATAAAAAAAAAATCAAATCTGCAAACGTCGTTGACCTCTCTCTCTCTCTAGCCCATCCCTCTCCCCTGACACCCCCTCTCTCTTAGCCAGACAGCATCGGCGAGGAGCGCCAAAGGCACCCCCTTCTCTCCTTTGCTCCAGTGATTAGCCAGCCGGCCTCACCTCCCCTGACTTCCCTCTCTCTCGTCTCTCACAAAAAGACCAAACACACACACTGACCCTTGAGAACTCACACACACAACGCACAACCTCAGGTCGCCGCCTCCCACTGAAATCTGGCGACGACATAGCCAATGGCCATGTCTCTGCCCCTAGATCCCTAATCCAGACGCCACCCCTTTGATTCCGGCGACCGCGGTCTGTGGCTTCACACCACCATTGCCATGCCCTAGCTCCTACCTCTCTCCTTTGCCATCGGCTATGTCAGCGCCACCTCAATCCACCGCCACCGCCACCGCCAGATCTGCAATCCATCGCCACCGCCACCGCTTGATACTCACAGAAGGGGAAGAAATCCCCAGATCTGCAAATACTCAGTCCCAATTTCGCCTTCCATTTTCACCTCTTTCTTCACCAATGATCGTCTAAAAAAGTTTGATCAATCTCACACCATTAAATTCCTTCACACTATGCATCTATAGAGCCTCTGTTTCGTTCTACCTACAGAGCTTGATAAGCCATACCACAAGGGAGTCGAGAAACTAGCCTCCACCGGTCGCGGCTGCGGCGACCTCGCCCTCGACCACCTCCGCTGCTCGCTGCAGAAGACACCGGAGGGCTGGAGGATTAATGGTGAAGAGAAGGATTAATTAGGGCTTTTGATTTTGTCAATTTCTCTCTCTCTTATGCCACATGTAACAAAAATGTTACATTATTTTTAATTTTCATGCCATGCGTATTGCCACATCATTAAAAATGCCACACGCACTGCCACGTCGTTGCCAGTCAACTTTAATTATAGCCGGAATTCTCGCCGTGTGCAATTTATGATAAAATCAAAAGCCGGTGTATTATGGGGCTATTTTTTAAGGTGATGTGTAAAATATAAATTCGGGCAAACTTCGTGTATTTTCTGGCTATTAACCCTTTTTTTATGTCCTCAAAATTTATTTAGATGGTTAGAGTTTACCAAACTGCTATGATCAGTTGCAGAGGCCGGGCTCCACGAACTTTTTTGGCTAGGAGAACCACCACTCAGGAATGGAAACTGTTGATTAAATTCGAAAATTGGAGATGCGATATTAACATTGGACTGGAAATACAACTATTGATGATTTTGAAACTGTGGAGGAAAATGAAAGCTTCTAATTGCACCCCGAATACTTGTTCTGCCGTAGACAAAATTCATGTCATTCTGCCTGAAATATTGCATTGAACTGCACTAGAGGCCATAGATAACTATGATCATGACTACTCTATTGGACTTTGACTAGAGGGATTTCTTTATTTCTTATCACATGAACATTCCTTATCAAACTCTAGGTCAACGTGATTCACAATGTTGCCCGGGTCGTGGACGTATTTTCTCAAAGAAATAAAGAAATTCTTCTACTCAAAGTCCAATAGAGTAGGCATGATCAAAGTTATCCATGACTTGTAATGCAGTCCAATGCAATATTTCACGCAGAATGGCATGAATTTTGTATGCGGCAGAACAAAGATTCAGGGTGCAATTAGTAGCTTTTATTTTCCTCCACAGGTTCAAGATCATCAACAGGTGTACTTCCAATCCAATTTTAATATCTCATCTTCATTTTTTGAATTTGTTCAATAGTTTCCATTCGCGAGTGGTAGTTTTCCTAGCAAAAACTTTTCATGGAGCACGACTTCTGCAACTAATTCTAGCAGTTTGGTAAACTCTAACCATCTAAATAAATTTCGAGGATATAGGAAATGCCCTGACGAAACCGTCGTTTGAGCTTCGCGCAAATAAAATATCCTGTGCCCACAACTAGACTAGCTAGTGGTAAGTCCAGAGTCGAATCCACAGGGAACTGAGCAGTAACCTCCTGCAAGGGTGTCACTAAAAAGGGTTTGTATTCTGAAGGGTTCTGACCACAATGTGCTTATGGGCAGAACAGGGTTTCCAACCTAAAATGAAATAACAAAGGTAAATGAATCAAATAACAAAACAATCCTGACTTGGGTTCGAATCACTAAACATGAACTAGGCACTCGATCATCGGTGCAAATATAAATTACTATACTCGCATACCAGTGGTTATAGGCATAAGAATTGTTGCGCCCCTATTGTCACTCATCACGCACGCAAAAAACCCCTCGCCCAATCTATCCTTTCAGTTTATGATCCCTTAGAAGGTTTAGTTAATGGAAATCAACTACCCCGGGCAACATCCACGCTCTCTGCGATGGCCTATCGCTAGTTGTGCTTTGCCCAGAATGCTTTAAGATTTAGATAGACCCACTTGACTCTTACGCAGATATTTCACCGCAGTCACGGCTCCAACACTTGTTGTACTATTTTGGAGGTCGATGGTGTCTCGCCCTTTTGCCCAAAGTTTACTTGTGGCCAAAACTCCCCAGTTAACTAGTGATCAATTAATTAACCAAGTTGTTACAACCTTATTGGAATCAAACCTAGTGTATCGGGAATATGCTCATACAGTTGTTATGCCCATATTAGACCTCTCGAGTTAAGTGTTCATGCTTAGATCATCTCGCCTAAATCAGAATATAAAACTTAGCCAAACATAAAATAAATAACAAAGGCAAAAGACATAAAGAAAAACATAAAGTAAAAACTGAAATAGAAACTTACTTAAGGGAAAGGGTACTTACGGCCAAAAGTGCCGCAGAAAACATGAACAGAAAACTAAACTACTATGCCCATAAGGGGCGACTACTCCTACCTAACTATGGAAAGTAAAACTACAGCAATGGTCTCTCAAAATTCGTGCCTCCCTTACTACTCTCCTCCTTGAATGGTTCACAGCTATGTGGTATTTATAGGCATAAGTTAGGGCTACGCAGGCTGGGCCCAAAAGGAGTGGGCTGGAATTAGGGCTCCTTCTGCCAGAGATTGCATCCAGATCTGGAGGCTGATTCTTTCCTTATCCAAACCTCAAGGGATAAGGTTTTTGGATTTCTTTCCTTATCTACATCTTCTGATCAGATTGTGCCTTTGCCCTCAACACGAATTTGTCTCATGCACTCTTCTTCTCTGCCCCGTCTGTACCTTCTGCCCACGATCATCTTCTCATGCAACTGGGTCCTGCGCGGTACTTATGGGCAAAGGGTCGATTTTGCCTTGAGCAACTCCAAACTTCATCTAAGCTTTTGTAACATGCTGCTTCAATCTTCAATTGGCTCTGTAGCTGTGCTCATATTTCTTCCTCGAACCGAAGTTGCATTATGCCCAGAACCTTCTTCCGATGCAACTGGATCCTGCGCGGTACTTATGGGCAAAGGGTCGGTTTGCCCAACTTCCTGCTTCTCAAACTTTTGGTCTTCAAAACAAGCTTTCGAGTGTCCCAAACTCCTCTGCTTCAAACTCATGCCTCTTTTGCGGAATGCAGTAGCATTATGCCTTAAAAGCACCTTCTGCCCAAAGAACGGGCCTGCCCTGGAACTATGCCCTCCCAGGCGACAAACTCTAGCAAAACAAAGGAAAAAGACTCTAACTAGACCTAAAACAGACACGAAAAACGAGCACAAACATGGGCTCATCATGCCCCCCCCCCCCAAAAAAAAAAACCCATTTAAAACGAGGTCCAACAATGTAATGGTCTAAAAAAATTAATAATAAATAACGCAATGTTTAAAAAAAAACTAGTAAACACCATCAATTCCCAAACTGACGGCTCTTTGTAGGGTTGCTTGCTATAGATGGGATTGGAGCCTTGACTTTTTTCCATGCATTCGTCCCATGAAAAATGGTTCTCAAGTTGCTAACGAGTATGTATCGCTTAAAAGAGGTCTTTTTGATGCATCCCTCGAAGTGATTAAAACTAACTTCAAATGCTTCCAAAGCAAAGTATTTCAGTCGAGGGTCAATCATTCTTACCACCTTGTTCATCGCATCCATGTCACTCGATACTCCTCCCTCTGAGACGTAGTCATCCCACAGTTTCAACATGGCTCACAAATTTTCTTCTCACACCGTCGTTACCGATTCAACTCAAAACACCTATTGAATTGGCTCGCAATCGTACGAGGCCATTTTAGTGAAGTAAGCTAACCCAAGCCGTATTCTCAAGGAAGGCTAAGCATAGAGTTCACTCGTGTTACACACAAAAAGTAGTAAATTCCTAAACACTAGAAATAAAGATTGGATTTAACACTCCTCATCCAATAAACTAATGCGAAATTAAAAAAAGCATGTAAAATTACCTAGACGAGAATTATATGAAACAATAAATAATAGCAAATAAATCTAAGCATATAAATCTAAGGTTCTAAACCAGGGTTCTAAAAGCTACTAGTTTAATCAACTAAACTCAACACGAAATCTATACTATATTAAAACAGCAGTTTTCAATTAGAAATTGATTTCAAATCAATTTGAAATTGATTTGAATGGCAATTTTGAAAATATGTATGATATAAAGGTTAGAAATAAATCTCAACACAATCACATCCCATTATCTCTCACCACGTGCATTAACTAATTCCAAAAAAAAAACAATTATTAAAATTTAAAATAAAATTAAAACAATAATCTCAATCCATTAACCCACCCATACATGCACGGTCAAACAAAATAATTCAGCAAATAAATTATGTTATCCCATTATAAAATAAGATTAAAATAAACGTCCACCCATTTCTCATATACAATATTTATTTACTGATTAAAAGTCTAATTCTATAACTATACACTATAAAATCTGATTTACTATGTACTACATCGATTTTTTATAAGATAAATAATCAACACACAATACTATGTATATAAAGTTGATAAATGTGGGATGCATCATAATATTCAATTAAAGTTCATACCAATTCAATTATTATACTATAAAAATTATAAATATAATTAAAAATACATAATTTATCTAAATATAGTTGAGTTTAATATAAGAAAAAAAATTTACAATAATAAAAAATGATATTGTGAAAAAAAATAAGAAAATTATAATTTTATTTTAATTTTATGTTTTAATAATTTTTTATTGATAATAATTTAGTTTAAGTGAGTCAAATAATGTGGGATTTATAGGAGGATGCAAGATTGCCTTTTAAGTTTCAACAACGTCAATTTCCTCTTATTATTTTATAGGCAATGACTATGAACAAAAATATGATCAATCTCTTTTACATGTTGGTTTATTTTTGCCAAAATCTATTTTTACACATGGCCAGTATTGCTATTTCAAGAGTTCGTAGTTGTAGTAGTTTGAAAATCTTCATTTCTGATAAGGATAGTGGTATCGGTACGACTACAACCAATGTTGTATATAAAGAAGTCTTTCAGAATTTATAGATCCAATATTTATATAATATTATTTTTATTTTTGTTATTCTTTAATGTTAATTATATGAAAGTACCTTACAAAATATAAAACATGTTAAACTTCATAAGCGTTGTGAAAACTATACATTTTATCATATATTCTACTATAAATATTTTATTTATAAAAATGTACTCCCTCTGTCCCGCCGAGCTTGAGGAGTTATTTTTGGACACGAGAATTAAGGAACTATTGTTTAGTTATGTAAGTATGTTTGTAAATTTATGGTTAAGTAGTTATTTATATAATTAATTATTTTAAATTATTTAAATATAAAATTTAAATTAATTAAATCTGAAGTTTATTTAAAATAATAAAATTATTCAATTATTTTAAATTATTTGAAATATAAAAATTTAATTATTTAAGTATGGCTGCAAAAAATATTTTGATTTTTTGAGAAATAAGGGTTATTTGAGATGATTAAAGAAAAATAAGGATGCAATTAGTTTTGTTAATTAGTGTTTTAAATTACATAATTTTTGTCAAAAAGGAAAACGACTCAAGCTCGGTGGGACAACCCAAAAATGAATACGACTCAAGCTCGATGGGACCAAAGGAGTATTTAATTTATAACTTTTTTGAATATTTGTAATTATTATAATTAATTTAATATTTATAACATATACAAAAAAATTCCGTGCATCGCACGGGGGCAAATACTAGTGATAACTAAATCAATAATAATAATTTTAATTAACTAAGACGATATATCTAAATCGAAAACAAATTATCCAACAATTGAAATTGATACCCAATTGGAAAAGCTAATTCTAAATTAAATAATCTATATAAGTTTACAATAATCTTATCATTAAACGAAAATGACAAGCAAATGGACTTGCAAAATAACAAAAATCAATAATCAATAATAGAATAGAAAGCAAAAACAAAAGCAATTAAATTAATGCAACAGAATACTTGCGGCAAATTTAATTGCAACAGAATACTTGCGGCAATTGAAACTAAGAAACTTAGACACTTACTAAATTGCTCAATTGATAGAACCAATGCATGAATCAAAAGTTCATCTCTACCAATCCAATAGAAAGAAAAGGAGAAATTGTCTTCTCATTTTAAGGGCTGATTTCGAACTCTTATTATCCCCCGAATAAATTATTTCTTCTAGCATCTATTCTAGTTAACATAAAGTAATGGAAATTCTTCAAATAATGTTCTGCTCTCCCTTGCTTTTAGAACTGGAATTAAGAAATAAGAGCGTCTCTCGTCTATAATGTGTCGGCTAGGTCTCGTGTCTGAAAAGAGATGGCCGGCTGAACATATATATATAAAGAGGGCGAGAATTGCGCCGAAAGGTAAGGCTGCGGTCGCGGGCTTCAGGGCGCAGGCGCGGGGCGATCACGGGCCAGTCCTATTCTGCGTAACAAATTTGTTTTCATCCATTCTCTCTCGTTTCAAGTTCGATTTTAGATCTGTTTTCGCCCATGAACTGGTATCAAGGTGAGCTTCAATTATTCTTTAGACCATTCAACTCTATTTTTGTCTACTTATTAATTAATTCGAGCATAAAATCTCGAGATTACAAAATTTGTAAATAAGCTCATATCAATCAACTCTTAAGTAAACGAGACCAAAATATTAACCTGTAACACACCTAAATACCCATTTAATCATTAGAAAATAGGACTACACAACTACTTTCCCACTGATACGAAAAGAATCGTCGTCCCAACTTTTGTACACATGTTGGCACCGCTGTACTCTTCCTACAAGTTTTGTGTGCTCTAACCATCTAGACAAGTAATCTCAATGACATGAGAACTAAAAATCTAACTTCACCTTAAAAAAAATCAAAACATGATAAATATACTTTTGACTTTTTACCTTTCTCGGAAGTGATGCGGTAGTTGCGATGATGGTCATTTTTCTTAAAAAAAAATTGTTGCATGTCACAGAAACGTAGACATGTTCTGCTATTATTTTGGAAGGGCGCGTGCATTGCCCTTTAAATAATTTTTTTACTATTTTCAATTGAATTTCTTTATATAAAAATCGTTTAAAACTTAAAATTTTAATTTTTAACTAAATGTAGATTCATTATTTATACTGTCCGCACCGAATGCGGAGAAGGGAGCTTGAAGCGCACCTGCTGGGAGCGGTATTGGAGGGGGGCTCGGCCGAGCCTGGTACGCACCGGCTCCCAAGCCCCCTACTACAGATGCTCTTAATGCTTAACCCACATTGATTAGTTAAGACTAATTAATCTATTATACTCCCCCCGTCCTTCATCTATTATACTCCATCCGTCCCCCAAAATTATGCATATATTTCCTTTTTGGTACGTCTCCTAAAATTATGCATACCCTATTTTTGGACACTACACCACATATAATTCTTACAATTGTACCACCATTTTTAACTTACACTATTTACTCATAATTTACTTAACAATACCCTCAATATGGGACCCTTTCTCCACTATCATTACTACAACAACTTTTTATTAAAACCCGTACTGGAGTCAACTATGCATAATTTTGGGGGACGGAGGGAGTATAAGTTATTACATCAGTACATGTAAGAAAACTGTGTGCGCAGGTGATGGGTTGCAAAGCCCACACGTGCGTCGCCGCATCTGCCCGCCCAGCCGCGGCACCCAGCACCCAGTCCCCTGGCCCCGGCCTCTGCTGTGAACTTGAACCCGGATCTTGGCAATTAGTCTTTGGGCTGGTCTTTGGGCCGGTCAGACCTTAGCCTCCAGCATACTTGTTATTTTGGATCGCCGATTATTTCGGTCCAAAAGGATCGAGGCCCAATCCGTAAGGCCCGTAAATGCACACGGGGACCCGTCCACGTAGCGGCATTGGCCTCCCAACAGAAACTGCTCCACAACATGTAACACCCGTCATTATGGGACGGGAGGGAGTTACATGACATAATTCAAATGGTGGGCTTTGAATCAACCTTTAATGGGCAGGCTCCCCCATAAGTGGACTGTGCTTATAAATAGGACAACCACTCCATGCATCATCCCATACTGAAATTCAAGCATTCCAAGCACTCGATCTCTACATTCATATAGTTCTGAACTCTGTCTCGCCTCGTTCCAATTCGCCAGAGCTCGTTGGTCTGCGTGTTGCTACCCACGAGACGAAGTCATTTCATTTTTGGAGACGACACGCCAAAGCGTGAGCATTACCAAGGCGTATCTCGTCTTGCGGATAGAGAATGTTCATCGACTAGGCTCTACTGTTCCATTGGTTTCTTTTCTGTAATCTAATTTTAGTTTTTGTTTCATTGTAATTCTAATCTTCTACATTTTCTATTTCATTTATAATTACCTGTAAGCTTTATTTCCAACAATCACAAGACGAGATAAGCTTGTTATTTCAATGAGGAGATCAATTTTGGACTTTCTAATTAAATCTAAAATTTTTGTAACCTAATATTCTTTGTTCGAAATGTTGACGGCTCCTGCCAGCTTCATCGAGGTTGTTGTTGCCGTTGTTGCTGATGCTGTCGCTCTGCCAATGCAATCAACTCATCTGTGGTTGCCACCACTAATGTCACTACTGCCACCAATGTCGCCGCTGCAATGAATGCCATCTCTTCTGCCTTTGTCGGTGGGTCTTTTGGAGGCCCTACTCCAATTTCACGTTTGGTTCTAACCAAACGAACGTTGGAGGAGATGGAAGTTTCGGGTATTTTTGGTCCAGCTCCGTTTGGATCAACGTTTGGTTCCACTTCAAGTGGTTCCATTGGGTCGATGTACGGATCAACCGTTGGACCCCAACATGATGGGCTATGGTCAAATATCGGTGTCGGTGCCAACACAGCCTCCCAAGGCGACAACCATCATCGACAAGCCACCGAAGTTCTGTGGCAGCAACTTCAAGAGTTTGTGTTAAAAGATGTTCTCCTACCTCACAATATTAGCGTACACGGGCTACTTAACGGACAACGAACCGCCCACACCGGCGGAGTGTTAGGTCCGGAGGGTCTCGAATAGGTGTATGGGGGGAGGAGAATACACCTATAGGTTATTTTTCAAAAAATAAACTTTAAATACAAACTGACTCAACCTTTTTGGTGAAAAGAGTTTTATCAAAACAAGGTTGACGACTGATACTGAATACTCTTCAGTAAAGAGTTATCAGTTAAGTCAAAGACTTTAACTGATACACGTAAGGCTTCAGTCGAGTTTGTTAAACAGAGAGATGTTATGAATCTTACTGTCTATCTGAAGATAGATCAGTTAGACTAATAACACACGCATCGGAAAACTTTTGTTTCGAAATAGCCTGTGATATTAATCACGTTGTCAGTAGTTAAGTTTCTCTTTGCTATTAATCAGTTTTCAGTTTAAAAAGTAAGAACACAAGTAAGAAGGTAAATACTGAAAGCTGTAAATAACACAGAGATTTTTACGTGGTTCGGAAAATAGTTCCTACATCCACGGTCAGTTGATCAGACCGACAACTTCACTGGGCATGTGCTTACGGGTGCACAGCAAACCGAACGTGTGCTTACGGGTGCACAACAAACCGGAACAACTGAAGAGCCTATCTTCAGTACCAACACACTGGGTTGGATTTCTCACTCCTAGCACACACTGGGCAATAAGATCTCAAGAAGACAGGACACTGGCCTGAACTCCTTTTCGACACAAACTCTCAATTCGGTCCGTTGAAAATAGATTTGAAAACTTGCCAACTAAACCACAAAGAACAGATTCTCTGCAGTAAGTTTTACCTAGGCTTTGGATATACAATATTTGCCTAAGTTCTAAGAGAATGTATGTAATCAGCAGTGGCTGATTTTTGGTTTTGAGATTTTCTTCTTCGATTCAAACTTTGGGGAGGCTTGGTTTTGCTGAGTAACGAATTCGGCAGCGTTTCAACTTATGTTGTTGAATCGGTGAAGATTGAAGTGATCCTCGAGTGCAATTTATAGGAGACGTCTTGAATAGATCCGTTGGCGGAGATGGTCTTCAAGATTTCTTCCGTTAGAGAGTAATTTGAACTTGGGCTGAGGCTTCAATCTTCGACGTTCTTTGTTTGGTGAGAACGACTACTTTGAGGAGCAGGAGATAGGACATCTCTGAAAAGGTAATCACCAAAAGGAATGGCCTCTGCAGATAAAGGACGATCCTGAGATTTCTGCATTTAATGCGGCTGTACTTCTGGAGTACGTGGCTTTCTTTGAACTTTAGAGGTTCAGTCCGAGGAAGAATGTTTCTGAATCCACTTGGTGCGCATTAAGTAATCAGTCGAAACTGATTCTTCGACTGATAAGTCAAATATCAGTATTTGACTTTGCCTTAATCGTCACATCAGTCGGCATCTTCAGTCTTCAGTCGTTCGTTCTTCAGTCTTCAGTCTTCAGTCTTCAGAACAGCTACAAAACTAGAAGAAAAACTCTAACACTTGAGTTCGAACAGTTCTAGTCTATTACAAGATAAACCTATTGATTTTGGTATCATCAAAACTAGGATTATGATTTTTTATTAAGTTTCCAACACGGAGAATGAAACGAACTTCATTGTTCGTGTTGCCTATGATGCTTGGCACAATGGCGACTTCTTATGTAAAATTTTTCTTCTAGGTGGTCAAGGACCATGCCGCTTTCAATTTAATTTCTCGGTTATCTTATTTAATATCATCTTCTAAAGTACTTGTGTAAAATTACGAGTAAGCCACGCGGTGTAGACGTTTACCGCATAACTTCCACTACTTAAATGAGTTAAATGTTTTATTTAGAAGTCTCTACTTAACAAACTTATGAAAAATAAATGTGAAGTAAGCCACGCTGTGTGGACGTTTACTCACATTGCCGATCACTTTGTCTAGAAATCGCTTGTGGAGGTCAATATAATTTTAAGAATAAAAATTAGTAATAACCACAATCTAACTATGAAAATTAAATTCTCAAAATTGACATACTCACTAGGACCATGCTGCATTCAATTTAATTTCTTAGTTATCTTATTTAATTCCATCTTCTAAAGTACTCGTGAAAATATTATATGAGTAAGCCACGCAGTGTAGACGTTTACCGCATAACTCCTACTACTTAAATGTATTAAATGTTTATTTAGCAGTCTCAACTTGACAAACTCGTGAAAAACAAATGTGAAGTAAGACGCGCAGTGTGGATGTTTATTCACATTGTCAAACACTTTATCTTTAGACAGTTTGTGGAAATCTAAATAATTTTTAATCAATTATAAAATTATAAAACTGCTTAGTCTTTTTCTTTCAAAAGGTTTGATCATGCAAGATATCACATAATTCTAAACATGCTTTTTTAGAACTCAACATGTAAAACATGCTCACAGAAATTCTAAAACATGCTTAATAAATGTGATAAAACCTAGCATGCTCATCTAAGCGCAGTTAATAAACAAATATTAACAAATGAAGGATATGCTATAAAAGTGATATTCAAAGCACTTAAACATCCACTACATGCTCTTGCACAAATTTAAACATCCATGATATTCGAAGAATAATAATAATAATAATAATAATAATAAAATCTTTGTCGCCCATTCGTGGAATTCCTTTCTAATCTATTAAAAAAAGAAAAGAAAATAAATAAAACTTGAGCTGAAACAGCCCCAAAATGGCCTGCAAAAGAGCCAATAAACTCGGCCCAAAAACTACTGCAAGCAGGCCTAAATGCAGGCCCAAAATCTGGCCCAGAAGCAATTTGCGACCCAGATCCGCTCCAGCAGCTCCTACCCTGTCCAGCAGCCCAGACCCGCGTCAGACCCGGATTCGCTTCGCCAAGCCCGACCTGTGAATCCATGTTCCTGACCCGGTTTGAACAGATGTACGTTGCTCCACCGCCTTCTGCCTGCGTTGCACGGCCTCAGTGGAGATTTGCTGCTGCTCTCTTGATGTGTGTATTTTAACTACTTAGTTTGGTGTGTGTTTTGCCATGGTTTTATATGATTTTACATGGTTTGTGATATTTTGGATGTAGGAATTGAGCGAAATTTGAAGATGATCTTGTGGATGAAAGAATTTCAAGAAAGAAGAGAAGTTTGATGTAAAATTATAAGATTATTATTATTATTATTATTATTATTATTATTATTATTATTATTATTATTATTATTATTATTATTATATTTTATAATTAAGCATTAGTCGGCGAGATTTGTTAGATGGGCTAAGAATTTGATTTATACTACTTTGGCCCATTAAACAAGATATAGTGGGACGGGCAGTAGGTTTATTTAGAGAGGTAGGGAGATTAGGGAATATAACTTTTAATCTTTGGGAGTGGAGATTGGCGGCGTATTTTATTAGACTAGGAAGAATACATTTGTTTTTACTTTTGGTCATTGAAGAACACGGATCTATTGGCGGCAGACGAAGCAAGCAGTTTGATTAGGAGTATTTCGTATCAATTGATTTTTTTATTTCTTTTATTTGGTTATGTATTTTTGTTTTTCGATTGTTTTTATGTTCATCTTTATTTATTTGATTGTTATTAATTTAATTATGAGTATCTAATTCTTTAATTCGGCGAGAATAATGAAGCATTAATTTATTAATCTGTGAGACCTAATTGGTTTTAAATTGATTCCTATTGATTTCGATTTATTCCTAGGGTTTAAAGATAATTCCGATTTTATTTAAGCCTGATCAACTTAGGTTTAATTGGATTACAGTCAATTAGTACCTCCAATCCGTAATTGTTGGAATAGGGCTGATTAGTGATAAAACTACCGTGTTCGTAGTAGGAATTAATTGGTAGATTAATTATTACTAGCGTATCTAGGATAATTGATCTAAACTGGGTTCCGTGATCTTAATGCTATTAGAATATTAAATCTAGGTCTGACGTCTCCAGCTAGTTTATATTTTAATAAGGGAAATAAGCAGGTCAGACGTCTCCAGCTGTTTATCGACATAGTAAGTAGGAATTGGGGTACGTCCGTTGCGTTTCACGGTATCCTATAATTGGTTGGTTGATAGGGATTAATTAATCTTTGCGTCGATGATCAGAGCTTTGAATTAGTGTGGATTTATTCGAGCCGAGTTACCTTTTATTGATTAATTTCTCGAGTTATTTTATTTGATTTAATTTGCTTTCTTAGTTAATTAATTTTCTCAAAATTAAGGCGTGGTGGCATCACCGTTTTTATAGATTTAGGGATTTGAATGATTTTTAAATGTTCTCTGTGGGATCGACCCTGCTTACCATTATACTAATTTATTTTGGTAATTCTGCAGGAATTATTTGGTGGTATACGACGTCCACCAAATTGGCGCCGTTGCCGGGGAGCGGTGTTAATTGAATTCTTTTCCCTTTTAATCTATTTTTCTTTTTATATTTTCTTTTGTTTATGAGCATATCTTTTAAGCCGAACCTCTTCTACGATTGTGAGATCGAGAAAACCGCAAAGAAACTAAGGAAAGAGGCTAAGGCAAGGAAGCTACTGGAGCTGCTGGATTCGCAACCTGACCTGTCCGTTTGAACAAAATAGTTCGTCGAGGCGAAACCCAGTGCTGTCGCTGCTGACGAGGCTCTGTTTGCCCAAACAGAACCAGAATCAGAGGCAGAAACAGTTTGTGAGGAGGCAGTTTATTCGAGTTCTGACGAAGGCACCAGAGACGACATGGCCGTCAACGATCCTAGGCTGTGCGACCTCTCTAGCCACGAGGCCGATGACCCGCCCACCCCAATTCAAATGCCGGCAGCTGCTACCGGTATTGAGATTAAGCTTGGGCTGCTTAATGTTCTCCCGAAGTACTATGGCAAGAAGGGAGAAGATCCGTACAATTTCTTGAGCGAATTCATCAAGATCTGTAAAGTGCAAAAGTGCCCTACTGGAGTAACGGAGGAACACTTCAGACTAGCTGCCTTTCCCTTCACCATGACAGCAGAGGCGAACTCTTGGTTCGCGAGTCTTCCACCCTATTCTATCACTTCATGGGTCGAGATGAAAAAGCTATTCCTTAAGCATTTTTTCCCTCCCACCAAGACGAATGCGCTAAAGAAGGAAATTAGTGGAGTGAAGCAGGAGTACGATGAGTCACTAAGCACATACTGGACTCGATTCAGGAGGTTGGTGGATAGCTGTCCAAACCATAAGTTTTCAGAAGGGGATTTGCTGCAGTATTTCTATTAAGGGATGACGGTAGATACCAAAAATCTGGTGAATTCATCAAGTGGAGGAGCATTTTCTCAAAATACTGTGAGCGAAGCTAAGAAGTTGATTTAACACTTGGTGGAGGCAACGAGAGAGTATGAGGAGCCACGTATTCAATTGCTCAAGAAAGTTGCACAGGCAAGTTCCTCTAACTTTGAGGACAAGTTCGAAGAAAGAATGGGGAGGATGGAAAGAATATTAAGTACTGTGGTGGAGAAGGTGGCAATTGTTGGACAACCGACAAAAAAACCATGTGGAGCGTGTGGTAACTTTGGCTATACAAGTTTGCAATGCGCTGGGGGCGACGAAGATCTTCAAGCCCAAGTGAACTCGTCTCACAACTTTTACAGCTGTTCTGATCCACTGCCCCCTTTGCCCAAACAGGACCCCTACTCGAGCAACTACAATGCGCCGTGGAGAGATCACCCTAATTTTCGTTGGAGAGACCAAAGCAATCAAGTGCAGCAGCAGCAGCAAAGCTATAGACCGCCTCATCAAAGAGGATTCCAACAAGCACCACCACCTCCACAAGAAAATCAAGGAAAAGCTCTTGAAGAGATGATGAGAGAGTTGATTGGCTCACAACAATTGTTGCAAAATAATTTGCAAACAACCAATGAAGCGGTGCTAAAACTCCAACAGTCTCAAGCAGAGCAAAGGGTTCAGATCGAAGGGTTGGCTCGTCAAGTGTCTCAGCTTGCAACGTCCGTGAATCAACTTAAGGGCCATCAAGGCAAGTTACCATCTCAAGTCCAATTGAATCCGAGGGAGAACGTTAGTATGATCACTTTGAGGAGTAGCAAGGAGTTGAGTGAGCCCACAAGCCAGAATTCAAGTGGATGTTCGAGCAAGGTCTCTGGAGTTGAATCTCAATTGCAAAAATTCAAAAATTCTGGAGGCAAGGTGGATTCTGCAATCCAGAATGCAGATCAGTCCGGTTTGGCCAAACAGAATGGTGACCTGGCAGCTGTGCAGAAAGGAAAAGAAGTAGAACACAAATTGGTTGAGGGTGAGCAGTCTAAGGTTCATAAACCTTTGAGTCTACATGATCCCGAGATCGAGATACCCGTTCCCTTTCCTAGGAGGTTAGCAAAGAAGAAACCGAAGGAAGAGCTAATGGATTTCATGAAGATATTTGGAAAGTTGGAGATTTATCTTCCTTTCCTCCAAGCACTCAAACTCCCTCATCTGAGCAAGTTTTTGAAGAACTTCATCGATGGAAAGTCTAAGAAATCTGGAAAGATTGTGATGGGCGAGAACGTGTCAGCAGTGATACGAAAAGAGTTGCCGCCCAAATGCAAGGATCCAGGTATGTTTTCTCTGCCATGTTACATCGGTGATACTAAGATTGAGCATGCTATGTGTGATCTAGGAGCTTCTATTAATGTCATGCCTTTAGCTGTTTATAATAGTTTAAATGGTGTGAAGTTGGTAGATACTAAAGTTGTGATTCAGTTAGCCGATGGATCATGTGTGCACCCTGAAGGTTTGCTTGAAAATGTCCTTGGGAAAGTGAATAATTTTGTTTATCCTGCTGATTTCTATGTGGTGAAAATGAGTGGTATGCAGTCGAAGGAGTCAGCTGGTGTTCTGTTAGGTCGTCCTTTCTTAAGGACCACTAGGGCAATCATTGATGTTTATAGTGGTACTATTTGTTTGGATTATCATGGAGAAAAGTTTATTTTCAACATTGATGATACCATGAAAAGTCCCCATGCTGTTAAAACTGTTTGTGCCACTAATGTTACTGACCCTTTTGTCCAAGAACATCTTGAGACTAAATCTGTGCAGGACAAATTTCTTCATGTTGACCCGAAACTCGCAGGTTCTGGACATACGGACTGTTTGCCCAAACGGAAGCCACGCGACAGAAGTCTGTATTTTGATGTGGAACCACCCGACTTAAAAGATAAGTGTGTGGAGGAGCTTCGTCTTGAAGCTTATGACGCCGCGATGTGGTATAAGGATCGCACCAAGATGTGGCACGACAAGTACTTGCAAGGAAAGACATTTACAGTCGGCCAAAAGGTACTTTTGTTCCAGTCAAAGCTGCGGTTGATGACCGGAAAATTGAAGACGAAGTGGATTGGCCCCTTCGTGATACAGTCTATTTGCCCAGACGGGGCGTTTGAGATTCGCAGTTTAGACACGGCTAAGATATTCATCGTGAACGGACAACGTTTGAAGCCGTACTATGATGCCTCTTCTTTGGTTCTAGCGAAGTCTGTTTCGCTGCTGCTTCCGGACACGTTTTGAGCACTTGAGCAGTCGAGCCAACGACGTTAAATAATGACGCTTATCGGGAGGCAACCCGACTTTCTTCTCTTTTAATTTTCCATTTTATTCTTCTTTTATTTAATTCTCGTTTTTCGTTTAGTTTTTTTTAAGTTACTTAGTTTCCCTTTCTTAGTTTTAATTTTTTTTGTTACGTTTCAGTTAAAAAAAATACAGATCGACGGGAATGTGACCGCACTACAGGAAAGCATCACGAATTTGACCGCCACGATTCGGCAGGAGTTGAAGCGGCAGCGCACACGGTGACTTCCTTCCTTATCTTGCTTTGTTTCGTGTGTTTGTGTTTCCTTTGTCTTTATCTTTTAGTTGTTTGTTTCGTGTGCTCCTTTGCTTATGTTTTGTTTTGTTTGCTTGAGGACAAGCAAAATCTAAGTGTGAGGGGGGCATCTTTGAGTTTGAGTTCTGTTGAGTCCGTTTTATGTCGTTTTGTGTGTTGTGAGCCTTGTGATTATTGAAGTATTAGTGATAAGCATGCTGCCCGGTTGAGTTATGTGATGAACTTGAGATTTGATACTTGAGATTAGAGATTTTGAGATTGAAAATTTTGTGTTTTTATTGGATGAAATTTGGAATGACAAATAAGAGCAACAATGAATAAAAAGCCACATATAAGTGAGAATTGAGCTTATTAGAGTAGAGCACCCTCTACTAAATTTTTTATGAGTGGTTTGTCGTTCATGAAGTTGTGATATGTTGTGAGTCATTGGTGATGCATGATAGAAGGCACTAGGGTAGCCCTTTTGGCCTGCTTTTGATTTCCTACCTATGCATCAACCCCTAGTGAGCCCTTTGAAGCCTTGACCATGTTCTTTCTTATTAGTCACTAAATAATTAAGCCTAAGGCCTGTTTTGGACTCTCTCTTTGGCCTAGTGATGCATGTCTAATTTTGAACTTCATTCCATTGATTACTAGAGGAAGTTAAGCTGTGTTCTTATGTGCCGTTTTCCCAAACTGCTGTTTTGTGTAAAGTGATAAGGATCTGTGATCCGTTTGGCCAAACAGTGGCATTGATCAGTTGAGTTCTTGGGATGGGAGCAGTTTTGGGAGACGATTTGTAGATGATGATTGCATGTTGATTGAGAATATAAAAAAGGAAAGGTGCAGAAAAAAAAATTTGAATAAAAAAAAATCGAAAAAAGAAAAGAAAAAAAAAAGATGTTGCACCAGTTTGAGTGAGCATGTAGTATCATTGTTACTTGTGGAGTTCCCCCCCCCCCCCCCCCCGAAGTTTGGTTGCTTTCTTTCTCTATAGACTTGAATTGTGGATGATGATTTGGATTAGATATTGTTTACCTCGTTTTTGGGTAGTATTTGCGAGTTTCTCTGCTGTGCATTTGATCATGTTTCGTATCTTTTTGCTCTATTTTTCACGTGCTCGATGACTATTTGGGTGTGCTACTGTCGTGTACAGGAATAAGGAGTTGTCAAGCTTTTTGGCATCGTCGGGAGCAAGTTTTGGAATCAAAGCTCACGGCGGCCGCCGTCTCACGGCGCCCGCCGTGCATCTTTTGGAGAAGATCAGCGAAGGTAGCCCACGGCGCCGCCGTCCCACGGCGGCCGCCGTCCCTGGCATTTTTCGGCAGTTACGATTCTTCCTCTTAAAAGCCTATTTTTAGGGTTTTTACCCCATTCTCGACCCCAGCAGCCCCTTAGGCGAATTTACCTTTGTTTTCCTAGTTTTAGAGTAGTTCAAACATCAACAAACATCTTTTGGCTTTGTGGATTAAAGATTATGTTAGTTCTCATTACATTGGATTGAAGATTTGGATCGTACTCGCTGTAAGAACTCAGTTTATGTTTTCTATAGGATTGAATGCTAGTTTACTTTCTTTGCGTAGATTATTGTTGCTTCGAGTTCATTTGATGAATTGTTTGTTCTTTTATCTCGCCTAGATAATCTTTGTTTATGATTGTTGAATTAACTATTGCTTTCTAGATTGCTAGTTTAGAACCCTAGGTTTATTAGTTTCCTGCGTTCTTAATCTGCTTCCTATCTTTGGCCTAGTTAGTTTATATGCTTTATTTTAATTACGCATTAGTTAATCGGAGAGTGAATGTCAGACCCAAAACTTCTGATTAGAGTGTTTAGGTTTATTTCCTATTTTCTATGAGTAGCACAATTGAAGCCCTGCTAAGCCTTTCGTGTGAGACGACTTGAGTCACCTTACTGCCCTAGGACGACCTCGTATAAATTCGAGTCCATCCGCTAGGTGTTTTTGGATGAGTCAAATTTTGGCGCCGTTGCCGGGGAAGGCTTTAGGCATTTGATTGTGTTGCATTTGTTTTCAGTGTTTATTTTGTTTCTTTCTTTTAACTCGGTTATTTTCTCCCTCCGGTGCGTTTGATTTGTTTGTTCGTGTTGTGTATGCAAGGACGCAAGAGCTTGAAGAGAAAGCTTGCACCTTACTACGACAACATACATCGACCTCGTGAGATCCTTTTAAGCCTGGAGGAGGAGTCCGAGTCCAGTTCGAGAAACCTTGAGGAATCACAGTCTCGAGAGGAAGACCGTGAAGAGAGAATCGCTTCCAACCTTATTCTGGAAGCCGTTG
Source organism: Salvia miltiorrhiza (assembly GCF_028751815.1). Taxonomy (NCBI): domain Eukaryota; kingdom Viridiplantae; phylum Streptophyta; class Magnoliopsida; order Lamiales; family Lamiaceae; genus Salvia; species Salvia miltiorrhiza. Next base: position 11,165,018 of record NC_080388.1, read on the forward strand.
AGGATACACTTTCATTGCACTCTGAAGGAGAAGAAGAAGCTCGGCCTAATCCTGACCAAGAAGCCATGGCGGAGCATAATGTACAGTACATGGGAGACTTTTCCAGGCCGGTTATTGGGAACACTAGCACTTCGGCGATAGTGCTCCCCACAGCAGTCCGGAATTACAATCTGAAGCCCAACGATTCAAACCTGTTGCCGCTCTTTCATGGGATGCCGAGTGAGGACGCCTTACAGTTCGTCCGTGACTTCTGCACTCAAGTGCAGACCTTCCCACTGCTGGAACTCTCCGAGGATCAGTTGAGACTCAAGTGCTTACCTTATGCACTCAAGGACCGGGCTAGAACGTGGTTACTGTCCCTGCCGCCGAACTCCATCACCACATGGGGAGAGGCGTGTGAGAAGTTCATGCTCAAGTACTACCCTAATCATAAGACTCAAGAGATTAGGACCCAAATAAGGAACTTCATGCAAGGAGCAGACGAGCCTCTCCACAAGGCTTGGGAGAGATTCCAAGAGCTCCTCCGCCAGTGCCCACAGCACCAGTTAGCACCCGTCATGTTGATACAGTTCTTCTATGACGGATTGATTCAGACGGCACAGTTTATGGTGGACAGTACAGCAGGGGGCAACATTGCCCGGAAGACAGCTGATGAGCTCAAGGAGATTTTCAACACACTTGCCGCAAGTTCTCAACAAAAGTCGGTCATAGGAAATAGGGTTGAAGCGAATGCAGTAGCTCCAAACAATGAGCTTGTAGCGGACTTGATGAGGCAAGTACAGCACCTCACGATGAACCAGGTGGAGGCTCCACCCGCTCGCGCACCATCAACAGAAGGCTGTGGCATATGTGGCGAATTTGGCCATGGAATCAATGCGTGCCATCGAATGGGGGAATTCACACCTGAAGGAGGAGCAGAGGTCAATGCTGCTCAGGGCTATCCGGGGAGGCCTCAATTTGAACAGAGGCCCATCCTTAGTCAAGGGCAACAAAGCTCCAATTCGGGTTGGAGAAATGAGCAGAATTCGGGATGGAGGAACCAAGCTCCGGGCCAAGGGTCGGGATCAAACCAAGGCAACCAGTTCCCCCGGCCTTCACAGTAATTGGGGTATCAGAACCAGCAGCAGTTCTACCCATCTCAACAACAGTCCTCATTCCCTCAGCAGCAGCATTACCCTCAACCATATCAGCAACAGCAACCCCCGCAGCAACTCTACCCACCTCAGCAGCACTAACCTCCAGGCCCCTTATTTGAAGATCAGATGCAAGCTTTCATGCAAGCTAGCAAACAGGCGATGGAGGCTCAGAGTGCTACCATCAAGCGCCTCGAGACTACAGTTGGGCAACTAACAGGAGCCTTGAATCAGCTGCAGCAACAATAGCCAACTTGGAAGTTCCCAGACCAGGACAAACAGCCTCATCAAGCTCATGCCGTGGCGATAATCAAGAAAAATGCCCCAATAACCACAGGGAAATGGAGAAGTAAAACCGTGTAAGCAATCAAGGCTACCCAATGCCCAGTGAGCCACTGCCACTTGTCACTGTTGCACCAGACCAACCACCACCCAAGCAAGGAGATCCAGGTAGCTTTATTTTTTATATTAGCTTAGGTGGGGTTGAAAAGGTTTTAGGAATGCTTGATTTGGGTGCGGCAGTCAATTTGATGCCGCTTGATATTTTTGAGAAGTTGGGAAATAAAGAGCTGAAATGCACGAATATTAAGATAGAGCTAGCTGACGGCTCCATTAGCAGCCCACGAGGCATTGTTGAGGATGTTGAGGTGGTTGTGAGGGGGATTAGTGTTTTAGCTGATTTTGTTGTACTTGATGTAGGAAAGGGGATTAGAGGAGAGAATGGGCATCTTCTTTTGCTTGGCCGACCTTTTATGGCCACCACCCATACTCGTATTGACGTGAGTACTGGAAATTTGAGTATGGCGGGGGCAGGAAGGTCTGTAACTTTCTTCGTTTTTGATAAGAAATCTCCTACTCGTACTCTCTTATTGTAAAACTGCTCTTATGTTGAGACTTTTGATGTTTTGGATGAGGACTGTATTGTGCAGGATTTTCTTTATAAGTTACAGGAGGAGGACAAGATTGTGGAGGAATTCCTTGCTAACTTGCAGGATGAGGCTGACATTGAGCAGGAATTTCTGGATAAGCTGCAAGAGGAAGATGATATAGAGCAAGGCCTTCTGTGTGCCTTGCTACTGGAAGAGAAGCTTGATGAGGTTGGGTCGCTCAATCTCGTTGGATGTGTGGATAGAGGGCCATCCCAGGATATGAGCATGGAGCACTCATTTGGAGGACCCGCAGCTACAATTCAAGAAGATGTGTTTACAAGGGCGCTAAGGCAGCTGAAGTTTGAATCGAATTTTGGTTAAGGGATCTTCTTAGTCGGGCTGGCGACTTAAAAACTAGCGCTGCATGGGAGGCAACCCATGTTTTTCTTGTTTTCGTTTTTCTTTCGTTTTGTTTGAGTGTGTGTTTCTGTTGTTTCTGTTGTTTGGTGCAGGTTGGTGCATCGGGGACTATTTGTTTTATAGATGAGAGCTTGGCATATATCATGGGATACTACAGACTCACCACTTGGATCGGTATTTAGGGAAGTTTCCTCTTTCACCCCTCTTTTTGTTTGCACTGAGGACAGTGCCAGATTTTAAGTGTGGGGGGGTGTTTGTTGGTAGTTGTGAATCCTGTGGGTGTCTTTTTGTTGTGTTCTTGGGCTTTCTTGTGTGGGGCGAATGGTCCCCTTGTCTTGTTTTCTTGTTTGTTTTTAAGTGCACCTCGCATGTTGATGGTGGTTCACTAGCGATTATGGGTTGTGATTCGTGTTGTTTGTTGTCCTTGTCTCTTATGATTGATTTGTTCCCAATGTGGTGTAATTAGTTTAAGGTTTAGATGCAACACCCTGATGAGCAACTCTTGACGTGATTTGTCCGGTAGATGCTAGGGGAAGTGTTTTCAGTGCAATATCCTAATATCTATCTCTGAGTGGAAATGTTTGGTTGGTTGTTGAGTTTTTGATAGCTCTGGGTCTCTGCTCCCCTAATGGCATCATTATGAGCATGGGAAACCACGCGAGAATATTTTGAATCACCTCCAAAAGTGTTAATCTCGTGATTTACGGCCCATCTATTAAGAGCGAAAATAACTTGACCCAAAAAAAAAAGAGTGAAATGTGAAAAAATGAAAGAATGTGAAAAAGGAACGAGATATGATTATAAAGAAAATTGCATTAGGAAATTCACCCCTAGCGGAGAATTGGGTCTGATCGGATTGAGTGGTATCATCTTGTTGTTGCATTTTAAACCTTAACTTTGAACACCTGATTGGGGACATTGATATCTTGGAAGACTTGGATTGGTTGGTGTTTTGCTTGGTGAGAAGAATCGCTTGTGGATTTTCTGTCGATGTTGTGATTGTTGCTTGAGGACAAGCAAGGATTTAAGTGTGGGGGGGTTGTTTACCTCGTTTTTGGGTAGTATTTGCGAGTTTCTCTGCTGTGCATTTCAGCATGTTTCGTATCTTTTTGCTCTATTTTTCACGTGTTCGATGACTATTTGGGTGTGCTACTGTCGTGTGCAGGAATAAGGAGTTGTCAAGCTTTTTGGCATCGTCGGGAGCAAGTTTTGGAATCAAAGCTCACGGCCGCCGCCGTCTCACGGTGGCCGCCGTCCACGGCGCCCGCCGTGCATCTTTTGGAGAAAATCAGCGAAGGTAGCTGACTCATCCAAAAACACCTAGCGGATGGACTCGAATTTATACGAGGTCGTCCTAGGGCGGTAAGGTGACTCAAGTCGTCTCTCAAGGAAGGCTTAGCAGGGCTTCAATTGTGCTACTCACAGGAAACAGAAAGGAAACCTAAACACTCTAATCGGGTAGATTGGGTCTGACACTCTCTCTTTAAATCTAGGCGTAATTAAATAAAACTTGTAAATTATCTAATGCAGAATCAACAGAAAGCATATAAATCTATCTAGGCGAAAGATAGGAAGCAGATTAAGAACGCAGGAAAGCCAATAACCTAGGGTTCTAAACTAGCAATCAAGAAAGCAATAATAAAATCAACAACCATAGGCAACGATTATCTAGGCGAGATAAAAGAACAAGCATTCAACTAAGGGAAAGCATTAGCCATCATTAATCCTAAAGAACTTGTAAAGAAAAGCAACACAAATTCAACGGAGAATTACGGAAACAAATCAACCAACGATCTAACTAAACTAACTAGGCAATAAGATTAACAAAGCATAAATCAATACTAAATATCATGAAGTAAACGTGTTCAATTATCTAGGAAAAGAACTCCCAAGAAAGCTTATAGAATTCGGTAAATCAATAGATAGAACTTACAATTGATTAAAGGAAACGACGATCTAGCGTAATCCGAGAGTTTCTAATATGTTTCTCCCTACCAAAACTCTAAGAAAATAAAGTGAAAATGCAGTTGGAGGCTGGATGGGTCGAGAATGGGCGCCCAAAACCCTAAAAAATGGGTTTTAAACCCTAAAAAACGTAACTGGCAGACCGCGCAGGCGGCCATGGCCGCCCGGGCGGCGGCCGCCGCCCGGCGGCGCCGCCGCCTATGCCCTTCGCAGAATGGACACGGCGGGCGCCGCCTCCCGGCGGGCGCCGGCCACTGCAATGCGCAGCATTTTTGTTTTGGTCCGTTCTCCCTCGTTTCAAGTCGGATTTTAGATCCGGTTTCGCCTACGAACTCGTATCGAGATGAACTTCGATTCTTCTTCAGACCATTCAACTAAATCCTGACTTTATTTTTGTCCACATATCAATCAATTTGAGCATAAAATCCTAAGACAACAAAATTACCACAACAGCTCAAATCAATCAACTCTTGAGTGAAAGAGACCAAAATAAAAGTCAATACAAGATGTAAACACCCACAAATTCATCACAAAATAGGGCTAAACAACCCCCCCACACTTAATTCCTTGCTTGTCCTCAAGCAACAATCACAACATCAAATGGAAATCCACAAGCGATTCTACTCACCAAGCAAAACACCAACAAATCCAAGTCTTTCTAGATATCTATGTTCCCAATCAAGTGTTCAAAGCTAAGGTTTAAAATGCAACAACAAGATGATACAACTCAATCCGATCAGACCCAATTCTCCGCTAGGGGTGAATTTCCTAATGCAATTTCCTTTATAATCATATCTCGTTCCTTTTTCACATTCTTTCATCTTTTCACATTTCACTCTCTTTTCTGGGGTCAAGTTATTTTTGCTCTTAATAGATAGGCCATATTTCACGAGATTGACATTTTTGGAGGTGGTCCAAAACATTCTCGTGTGGTTTCCCATGCTCATAACGATACTATTAGAGGAGCAGAGACCCAGAGCTATCAAGTACTCAACAACCAACCAAACATTTCAACACAGAGAAAGATATTAGGAAATTGCAATGAAAACACTCCCCCTAGCATCTACCGGACAAATCACGTCAAGAGTTGCTCATCAGGGTGTTGCATCCAAACATTAAACTAATTACACCACACTGGGAACATATCTATCACAAGAGACAAGGACAACAATCAACACAAATCACAAACCAGAATCGCTAGTGAACCACCATCAACATGCGATGTGTACTTTAAAACAAACATGAAATCAAGACAAGGGGACCATTCGCCCCACACAAGAAAGCCCAAGAACACAACAAAAAGACACCCACAGGATTCACAACTACCAACAAACACCCCCCACACACTTAAAATCTGGCACTGTCCTCAGTGCAAACAAAAAGAGAGGTGAAAGAGGAAACTTCCCTAAATACCGATCCAGTGGTGAGTCTGTAGTGTCCCACGATGTCTGCCTCTCTCTCATCCATAGAACAAGCAGTCTCCAACGCAACAACCTGCACCAAACAGCAGAAGCAACAAAACACAACACAAACAAAACGAAAGAAAAACGAAACAAGAAAAAGCAAGAAAACATGGGTTGCCTCCCATGCAGCGCTAGTTTTTAAGTCGCCAGCCCGACTAAGAGAACCCCTTAACCAAAATCCGATTGAAGCTCCAGCTGCCTTAGCGCCCTTGTAAACACATCTTCTTGAATTGCAGCTGCGGGTCCTCCAAATGAGTCCTCCATGCTCGTATCCTGGGATGGCCCTCTATCCACACATCCCACGAGATTGAATGACCCAACCTCATCAAGCTTCTCTTCTAGGAGCAAGGCACACAGAAAGCCTTGCTCAATATCACCTTCCTCGTGCATCTTATCCAGAGATTCCTGCTCAACGTCAGCTTCATCCTGCAAGGTAGCAAGGAATTCCTCCACAATCTCGTCCTCCTCCTGAAACTTATTAAGGAATTCCTGCACAATACAATCCTCATCCAAAGCATCAAATATTTCAACATAAGAGCAGATTTGAATTAAGGAAGTGGGGGTAGTAGGTTTTTTATCAAAAACTGAGAATGTTACCGCTCTACCTGCCCCTACCATACTTACAGTTCCCGTACCCACATCGATGCGAGTATGGGTGGTAGCCATAAAGGGTCGGCCAAGTAGCACGAGATGCCCATTCTCGCCTCTAATCCCTTTTCCCACATCAAGTACAACAAAGTCAGCTAAAACACTAATCCCCCTCACGACTACCTCAACATCCTCGACAAGGCCTCGTGGGCTGCTAATGGAGCCGTCAGCTAGTTCTATCTTAATGTTCGTGCATTTCAGCTCTTTATTTCTCAACCTCTCAAAAATATCAAGCGGCATCAAATTGACTGCCGCGCCCAAATCAAGCATTCCCAAGACCTTTTCAACCCCTCCTAAGCTAATATCAACGATAAAGCTACCTGGATCTCCTTGCTTGGGTGGTGGTTGGTCTGGTGCAACAGTGACAGGTGGCAGTGGCTCACTGGGGCATTGGGTTGCCTTGATTGCTTGCACGGTTCTGCTTCTCCATTTCCCCGTGGTTATTGGGGTAGTTTCCTTGATTACCGCCACGGCATGAGCTTGACGCGGCTGTTTGTCCTGGTTTAGGAACTTCCCAGTTGGCTGTTCTTGCTGCAGCTGATTTAGGGCTCCTGTAAGTTGCCCAACTGTAGTCTCGAGGCGCTTGATGGTAGCACTCTGAGACTCCATGTTCTGTTTGGTCATCTCCATGAAGGACTGCATGGTGTCCTCGAGAGACGGCTTCTGCGGTTGAGCCTGCTTCTGACACTGTTGGGAGGCATTCTGGTATTGCTGCTGCTGCTGAAAATTCCCTTGTTGCATAGGGAACTGTTGATACTGCTGATACTGCGGGGGCTGCTGCTGCTGATAAGCTTGAGTGTAGTTCTGCTGCTGAGCTCTCCAACCCGAATTGGAGCTTTGTTGCCCTTGATTAAAGATAGGCCTCTGTTCAAATTGAGGCCTCCCCGGATAGCTCTGAGCAGCATAGACCTCTGCTTCTCCTTCAGGTGTGAATCCCCCCATGCGATGGCACGCGTTGGTTCCATGACCAAAATCGCCACATATTCCACATCCTTCTGCTGGTGGCGCGTGAACTGGTGGGGCTTCTGCCTGGTTCATCTTGAGGTGCTGAACTTGCCTCATCAATTCTGCTACTTGCTTCTGAAGCTCATTGTTGGGAGCTACTGCATTGGCTTCAACCCTCCTTCCTCTAGCTGATTTCTGTTGAGAACTCGCTGCAAGTGTGTTAAAAATCTCCTTGAGCTCATCAGCTGTCTTCCGGGCAATGTTGCCCCCTGCTGTACTATCCACCATAAACTGTGCCGTCTGAATCAATCCGTCATAGAAGAACTGCATCAACATTACGGGTGCTAACTGGTGCTGTGGGCACTGGCGGAGGAGCTCTTGGAATCTCTCCCAAGCCTCGTGGAAAGGCTCGTCAGCTCCTTGCATGAAGTTCATTATTTGGCTCCTAATCTCTTGAGTCTTGTGATTAGGGTAGTACTTGAGCATGAACTTCTCACTTGCCTCTCCCCATGTGGTGATGGAGTTCGGCGGCAGGGACAGTAACCACGTTCTCGCCCGGTCCTTGAGTGCGTAGGGTAAGCACTTGAGTCTCAACTGATCCTCGGTGAGTTCCAGCAGTGGGAAGGTCTGCACTTGGGTGCAGAAATCACGGATGAACTGCAAGGCGTCCTCACTGGGCATCCCATAAAAGAGCGGCAGCAGGTTTGAATAATTGGGCTTCAGATTATAATTCCGGACCGCCGTGGGAAGCACTATCGCAGAAGTGCTAGTGGTCCCAATAACTGGCCTGGAAAAATCTCCCATGTACTGGACATTCTGCTCCGCCATTACTTCTTGGTCAGGATTGGGCCGAGCTTCTTCTTCTTCTTCTCCTTCAGAGTGCTCTGAAAGCGTCTCCTCAACGGCTTCCAGGATGGGATTGGAAGCAGTTCTCTGTGATTCCACAAGGTTTCTCGAACTGGACTCGGACTCCTCCTCCAGGCTTGAAAGGACCTCACGAGGTCGGTGAATGTTGTCAAAGTAAGGCACTAGCTTTCTCTTCAAGCTACGACGACCTTGCATACACAACACTAGCAAACCAAATCAAACGCACCGGAGGGAGAAAATAACCAAGTCAAAATAAAGAAACAAAATAACACGAAAAATAATGCAACACAATCAAATGCCTAAAGCCTTCCCCGGCAACGGCGCCAAAATTTGACTCATCCAAAAACACCTAGCGGATGGACTCGAATTTATACGAGGTCGTCCTAGGGCGGTAAGGTGACTCAAGTCGTCTCTCAAGGAAGGCTTAGCAGGGCTTCAATTGTGCTACTCACAGGAAACAGAAAGGAAACCTAAACACTCTAATCGGGTAGATTGGGTCTGACACTCTCTCTTTAAATCTAGGCGTAATTAAATAAAACTTGTAAATTATCTAATGCAGAATCAACAGAAAGCATATAAATCTATCTAGGCGAAAGATAGGAAGCAGATTAAGAACGCAGGAAAGCCAATAACCTAGGGTTCTAAACTAGCAATCAAGAAAGCAATAATAAAATCAACAACCATAGGCAACGATTATCTAGGCGAGATAAAAGAACAAGCATTCAACTAAGGGAAAGCATTAGCCATCATTAATCCTAAAGAACTTGTAAAGAAAAGCAACACAAATTCAACGGAGAATTACGGAAACAAATCAACCAACGATCTAACTAAACTAACTAGGCAATAAGATTAACAAAGCATAAATCAATACTAAATATCATGAAGTAAACGTGTTCAATTATCTAGGAAAAGAACTCCCAAGAAAGCTTATAGAATTCGGTAAATCAATAGATAGAACTTACAATTGATTAAAGGAAACGACGATCTAGCGTAATCCGAGAGTTTCTAATATGTTTCTCCCTACCAAAACTCTAAGAAAATAAAGTGAAAATGCAGTTGGAGGCTGGATGGGTCGAGAATGGGCGCCCAAAACCCTAAAAAATGGGTTTTAAACCCTAAAAAACGTAACTGGCAGACCGCGCAGGCGGCCATGGCCGCCCGGGCGGCGGCCGCCGCCCGGCGGCGCCGCCGCCTATGCCCTTCGCAGAATGGACACGGCGGGCGCCGCCTCCCGGCGGGCGCCGGCCACTGCAATGCGCAGCATTTTTGTTTTGGTCCGTTCTCCCTCGTTTCAAGTCGGATTTTAGATCCGGTTTCGCCTACGAACTCGTATCGAGATGAACTTCGATTCTTCTTCAGACCATTCAACTAAATCCTGACTTTATTTTTGTCCACATATCAATCAATTTGAGCATAAAATCCTAAGACAACAAAATTACCACAACAGCTCAAATCAATCAACTCTTGAGTGAAAGAGACCAAAATAAAAGTCAATACAAGATGTAAACACCCACAAATTCATCACAAAATAGGGCTAAACAGTAGCCCACGGCGCCGCCGTCCCACGGCAGCCGCCGTCCCTGGCATTTTTCGGCAGTTACGATTCTTCCTCTTAAAAGCCCATTTTTAGGGTTTTTACCCCATTCTCGACCCCAGCAGCCCCTTAGGCGAATTTACCTTTGTTTTCCTAGTTTTAGAGTAGTTCAAACATCAACAAACATCTTTTGGCTTTTTGGATTAAAGATTATGTTAGTTCTCATTACATTGGATTGAAGATTTGGATCGTACTCGCTGTAAGAACTCAATTTATGTTTTCTATAGGATTAAATGCTAGTTTACTTTCTTTGCGTAGATTATTGTTGCTTCGAGTTCATTTGATGAATTATTTGTTCTTTTATCTCGCCTAGATAATCATTGTTTATGATTGTTGAATTAACTATTGCTTTCTAGATTGCTAGTTTAGAACCCTAGGTTTATTAGTTTCCTGCGCTCTTAATCTGCTTCCTATCTTTGGCCTAGTTAGTTTATATGCTTTATTTTAATTACACATTAGTTAATCGGAGAGTGAATGTCAGACCCAAAACTTCTGATTAGAGTGTTTAGGTTTATTTCCTGTTTTCTGTGAGTAGCACAATTGAAGCCCTGCTAAGCCTTCCGTGTGAGACGACTTGAGTCACCTTACTGCCCTAGGACGACCTCGTATAAATTCGAGTCCATCCGCTAGGTGTTTTTGGATGAGTCAGATATGCATACTTTGATCTTCAATGTTTAAGCTTAGGACCCCTAGGATCTTTCCAAAATCATGAATAGTCCTTAGCCCCATTATACCAAATGAGAAAAGACCTTCTTGAATTACACTACTACAAAAGTTTACATACATAACAGTGCATACATAACGGTTTTTTGTAAAAACTGTTATCTATGAGCGCACTTTTAAGAATAGATAACGGTTTGACAAAAATCCGTTATCTATGTAGTGTTGTCTATACGAATACATAACGGTTTGAATTAATTCGTTATCTTTATGCGTTATCTATTAGTTGCATACATAACGGTATTACAAAATCGTTAAGTCGACCGTTATCTATGAGCATCTTTTTATAACGGTTATTTTAACCGTTATATATGAATGCCTCAAAACTGTTATGTATTAAATTTTTATATTTATTATTAATTTTAATAATATTATATAAAATTAAAACCCTAATTACCTAATACACAAAAATTCCCTCCAACTTAGTTTCCCCCATTCCACTCCACCCAATCCGCCGCTGAGCTCCCTCTTCCGGCCGCACCACCTGTCCGACCACCACAGCACCAGCCCAGCCGCCTTCGTCGCAGCGCAACACCACCGCGACCCACTACAGAACCGCCGCCCTTCCCCATCTCCTGGCATCTACACAAGGCGGCTTCGTGCGCCACCATCGTTCCTATCACGAACATCGAAGAAAAGCCACCAGCCGGCGCGATTCACACCATACCAGCAGCGCCAAACACCTCCTGCCACCATCTCCCGCCGCCCAGCCACCTTCGCCCTTTTTCCTGTCACCACCGTCAGTTTCCAGACACTGCCGCGCAGCCCCAGCTCTAATCTCAATCGCGCTGTCTCCCGGCGCGAGCCCTACCCCTCCTCCACCTTCTTGATTCGCGTTCAGGGAAGTTTGTTTCTTCATTTTTTTGTTGTTCAAATCAGGACTTGATTTTTTGCTAAATTAGGGCTCAAATCTAGAAAGAGGCTCCCCTAAATTGATCTATAAAAGGATTTAAACAGATTGACGCTATTAAGTCGAGACTCGAGCAGGAGTGCCTTGCAATTATGTCTTGTGCTGATATTGTAGTTTTATCAGCAAGAGTGGGTGGAGATCAGTTCTCTCTCTCTCTCTCGCCATTTCCTATTCTGTGTAGTAGAGAATAGTTTCAAGGTCTACTCTCAATTCCTCTTTGTTTTATTTTGTGCGTGTTTTAAAATGTGTGGTGTTGTAGAATGGTGCTAATGGAGTTTTGTGTGATGGTATTTTGTGGTTTTAGGGTTCAATTTGTGAAGTTTGTGTTAACTAGATTCTGCTTACAGATTAGTCTTTGTAACTAGGAATATGAATTTATCAGCAATATTATCCTTGAAGAGACACTAAATTGAATTGAGGTTGCTGGGAGTTATAAGGATTTGATGAACAATATTTGTCTCGGTATTCAGTTTGCTCAGTTGGGTGATCTTATTTGTGGTTTTGAGTTGTAGTATTTTCTTGCTTGGTCATAAAAGTTTGCATTTGAAGGAATGGTGAAGTTTTATGGCACTTAGTTTATTGCTTGCTTCAGAAACAGGTACACAAACAGTTGGTGGAAGAAAACTCAAAAAGCTGAAGCCCCCCATCAACCCCCCCTCCCCCACCCCCCGAGCATCTCCAAGACTAGCAGGCCTAGGGGAAGGCCGAGAAAGGTGAATCCACAGCCATTTCAGACGGGATTTGAAGCCTAAGATGCGTGCTGCCCCTTTTAACATAGAGGTTTATGTGTGACTAAGTCATGTTAGGTGTCTCAAAGTTGTTTGAATATGAATGATTATTTGACAGCAGCTTTTTGATGGGAAAGAGAGATCTTATATATGCATTTTAAAGGTATATCAGATGACATTTAATAAAGGTATACATAATTGAAATCAATGAGTTGATTAGTCATCTATTTTTGATAATGTTAGTAATTATATGATGCTACCAACATTGGACAGGCAAAGCTACAGTGGTTATGGAAACGAGTGGTGCTGGAAAATCGTGAGTCTTACAGTTCCATCTCATATTCCTCTTCCTCTTGTCATTACTTAAGTTCATCTTAATTAATTATGTAAATTTTTGCTATCAAACGAAGTTCACTAATAGATTATAGTTGTGTTTGATTTAGTCTAGTCAGCTTTCAATGTGCTGCGGCTGGCGGCTACAATAGCTTGGAGGGTCGCTGCTCCTAATGGTAGCATTCCCTCTAATGACATGGTAAACATGTTTACCTTAACTAGTTTTTTGTTTGTCTACGACCTTCTCTGCAGTTAAATCTTGAAATCTGCTGAACTGTCTGGATCCGAATGAATTATTTCTGATTCTATTTGTAGTGTTCAGATCACATGCACTACTCATAATGAGGTTTCTCCTGTTTGAGATTAATTTTGCTCTGCATGTTATTCAGATTGGAAAAATATCAAAGAGATCAATGACTCATCCTTAAGTAGTTACATCTTCATTTCTTTTTATAATGTTAATTTATGAAGGAGATTATTAGTTTCTTATCTCTCAGCTATGAGAGCATGTTCCTGAAAATCCTGATTTCCAATATTAATCTGTTGCATGTATTCTCTACTTTGAGTTAACCACTCTGGTTCCTTAAAAGATTAAGATGAGATCATGAATGCCTTGTTAAAATATATATTCTTTTAGTTTGTATACTTACCAATCCTCGTGCTGCTTTCTTCTAAACGAAAAGCATTATATCATTTGTTAGGTTGCATATGTGCTATCATGTCATGATTTTGCTTGGTTGTGTAGTCCTGCTCCATTTCCTAAAGTGTACATTTTCAGAGCTATCTGTTAACATTAGTTTGATCCTTTTTTTTTATTATTTTCTGTTGTAGGAGAGAAATGGGGAAGGTAGACCTCATGACTCAGAACCTCCTACCCCCCATGCACTCATGAAAATGGGTTCAAGGTTAGCCAGTTGCTTTATTTTGACTCATGCACAGAATTAAGCTTTGTATATTTTATTTTTTTCAATAAGGTTGATCTTTTATAATTGTATGTGTTTTGAACTGAGAGCTGTTGCTTAGCGATGACACTTGTTCCTGAAATCTAGACATACATGTTAAGACAACCGGGCATAATTGAGATGATGGGTTGGATAATAATTTGTCCATAGCATAAGATGATATACAAAGGGCAATAATCATGCTTTGGTTTCATTATTATCTTGTGCATAATAATTTGTCCAGTAGCTTAGTGCAACTTAGACATTCCTGCTTTGGCTTCATTACTATCTTTCGCCATGTGCCGAGTGCAGGTTCACAGCATACTTGGCGCCCGTGGCGATGCTTTTGAGCATGAGGCAACTAGAAGAATGCGTAATGAATTTATGGTAGCTTGGGATGGCTTGAGGTCAAAAGACAACCGGAGAATCATAGCAGGTTGATTAACTAGTTCTTGAGGACTTGGTGCTAGAAATATTGTATGGTAGATTTTTGTTTTAGCTATAAGGTAGTTGGTATTTTCAATTTTGAATCGGAATATGCAATGATGATGTATACTTGATATTTGGTTCATTTGTATAATAATGTATGAATATTTTGGATGATATATAATATTGTTATTGTTGATTTTATCATTTTGTCGTTTTATAAAAATTGCAAAATTTAAAAATATACTACAATTATAAAAAATGCAAAAAACTGTTATAAAAGGTGTAAAAAATCGTTATGTATTCTAATCAAAGATAACGGTTAAAATCGTTATAAAAACTGCAAAAATCGTTATAAAAAGTGCAAAAAATCGTTATAAAAAGTGCAAAAAACCGTTATGTATTCTATCAAAGATAACGGTTAAAACAGTTATAAAAAGTGCAAAAAACTGTTAACTATGATAAAAAAAAAAATTAATACATAACGGAAAAATCATAATACATAACGGTGAAAAACTGTTATGTATAACCTTTATAGATAACGAATGCTTACTGTTATGTATGACGCATCGTACCGTTATCTATGCTACTATACATAACGGTTTTGAAACCGTTGTGTATGATGTATAGAATAGATAACACCACTATACACAACGGTTTTTTTGCTCATAGATAACGGATAAAATCCGTTATCTATGAGCGTTTTTCTAGTAGTGAATTACTATGTGACCATGACATATCACGACTAAGTGGATTTTCTTTTTTGTGTGTGAATTTCCAATGAATTCTTGAGAGAAGAGTGAACCTTGAGAGGAGCTCGTTGTTGCTTGATTTGGACTGAATTGACAATGAAAACACATGTTTTATATCCTTCTTTCTTGATTCGAGAGTTGAGAGTTGATTGTGAGTTGCATGGTTCGACTTGGCAGTATGTTCTGTTACAGGTGTTTTGATGATTACTTGGCTGTTGTTTTTAGTTGAGTTTGTCGTTGTTTAGTGTCTTCATTTTGTTTACCTTTCCGTTTGCTTGTTAGTTATTTTATTTTGGAGTCTTTTGTGTCGTGTCGAAGGAGGGAAGTTGTCTCTAGTGGCTAATTTTCACCATTAAATTCTTCTTTCACGTCATACTTGAGGACAAGTATGATCTAAGTGTGAGGGGATTTGATGTGTGTATTTTAGCTACTTAGTTTGGTGTGTGTTTTGCCATGGTTTTATATGATTTTACATGGTTTGTGATATTTTGGATGTAGGAATTGAGCGAAATTTGAAGATGATCTTGTGGATGAAAGAATTTCAAGAAAGAAGAGAAGTTTGATGTAAAATTATAAGATTATTATTATTATTATATAATAATATATTTTATAATTAAGCATTAGTTGGCGAGATTTGTTAGATGGGCTAAGAATTTGATTTATACAGCCCATTAAACAAGATATAGTGGGACGGGCAGTAGGTTTATTTAGAGAGGTAGGGAGATTAGGGAATATAACTTTTAATCTTTGGGAGTGGAGATTGGCGGCTTATTTTATTAGACTAGGAAGAATACATTTGTTTTTACTTTTGGTCATTGAAGAACACGGATCTATTGGCGGCAGACGAAGCAAGCAGTTTGATTAGGAGTATTTCGTATCAATTGATTTTTTTTATTTCTTTTATTTGGTTATGTATTTTTGTTTTTCGATTGTTTTTATGTTCATCTTTATTTGTTTGATTGTTCTTAATTTAATTATGAGTAGCTAATTCTTTAATTCGGCGAGAATAATGAAGCATTAATTTATTAATCTGTGAGACCTAATTTGTTTTAAATTGATTCCTATTGATTTCGATTTATTCCTAGGGTTTAAAGATAATTCCGATTTTATTTAAGTCTGATCAACTTAGGTTTAATTGGATTACAGTCAATTAGTACCTCCAATCCGTAATTGTTGGAATATGGCTGATTAGTGATAAAACTACCGTGTTCGTAGTAGGAATTAATTGGTAGATTAATTATTACTAGCGTATCTAGGATAATTGATCTAAACTGGGTTCTTTCATCTTAATGCTATTAGAATATTAAATCTAGGTTTGGCGTCTCCAGCTTGGTAATATTTTAATAAGGAAAATAAGCAGGTCTGACGTCTCCAGCTGTTTATCGACATAGTAAGTAGGAATTGGGGTACGTCCGTTGCGTTTCACGGTATCCTATAACTGGTTGGTTGATAGGAATTAATTAATCTTTGCGTCGATGATCAGAGCTTTGAATTAGTGTGGATTTATTCGAGCCGAGTTACCTTTTATTGATTAATTTCTCGAGTTATTTTATTTGATTTAATTTGCTTTCTTAGTTAATTAATTTTCTCAAAATTAAGGCGTGGTGGCATCACCGTTTTTATAGATTTAGGGATTTGAATGATTTTTAACTGCTCTGTGGGATGGACCCTGCTTACCATTATACTAATTTATTTTGGTAATTCCACAGGAATTATTTGGTGGTATACGACGTCCACGTAGCATCGCCACCTTCACCGGTTTGCACAGCCGCCGCGTCTAAACTGCTTGCCGCCTTCCTCTATTGCTCATACCTCCGGCAGTCAAGACGGTAAGGGACGCCAGAGCGTACCCAACGTCCGACGCTGAGAGCAACAAAGGTAAACAACGGCTGCGCAACGCCTGAGAACAGATCCGATCGAGTCTTGCTCTATCACGTTGGACGCTACTGTCACTCGCCAGACATGGCGGTTCTTCGCCGGAGAAGCTAAATCTGAATTTGTTCCTCGTGCCTTGCTTCGTGTTCTCCGTCTCGTTACTCAGATTTAGAGATTACAAAGAAACAACAAAAACAAATCGAAGAGCTAATCTAACCACGGATTTTCTCGTGGTGAAAAAACGATTATAATATCAACACGACGTATCCCACGAATCAACAAGCCACGAAGAACAACAACAGATAAAAAAAAATATGCACATATTAATCGAACGTGAATTATCCGACAGACCCAAGAAAACTAATTCGGACTCTAATACCAATTGTAGGAATATTAAACTTAATTAATATTCGATTTGTCCGAGGATCGTTTCTTGGATTATCTTAATTCACCATACATCGATTAAACCTAGCATGCTCCTATTAATTTAAATACTGCACCGAGGAGTTCAGAAATACCTGAAGAATTTCTAAGAATTCATCAATTCGTCGCTGAACAGGTCAGCCAACTTCAGCCCTTCGTTTGAAGCCTCAAACGTTCTCTAATCATATTTTGCCGAGAAATACGATTTCTTCGACCTCGAAAGAGCTTTCTGTGGCCACCTGTTTTGCGTTAATCCGAGTTCAATACAGAAAGTTATGGTAGTTCTTCGAAGACTGTCAGAACTTAATTTCCTGCGAAATTCTGACTCCAGCTCTGATCATCTGGACTATATCCCGCTCAATCCTTGACATCGGATGGATGAAGATCTTCGAGGATTCCCCGGAGAAAACACCCACTCAACAGGCGCCGCTCAACTCTCACAGAAATCCTAATTTTTGTAATATGAAATTACGTGAATCTTATTTCTGTGAGAGCTGCTGTGTATTTATAATTATATATACATGATATGGGCCAAACTTATTAGTTGAGCTATTTTTCTCCTACTGGGCTCAGGAGTCTTTGGACTAGCCCAGGGATCAAATATAAGGAATAAAGATGGGCCTCAAATGAATTAATTCTTATTATCAGTCCAGATCACAATTAATTCATAAATATTAATTCATTCCACTAGAGAATCAATATTGACTTACCCCTTTATTGTCGATGATGAGTTGAGGCTTGTATTTAGACTTATCGAACCCCATATTTAAGATATCCAACATCCATTAATTAATTAAAGCTTCTGACAGCTTATATTAATTAATTTCTTATTAATCCTTAAGTAGTACCACTCAACCTTATTATTGCACCTGAACTTAATCAACCTATAGGGTTTAATGCAATAAATTAACCTTTTGAGCTCCTTAAGGGGATGTTATCATCTTATACCAGATACGGTCACCTAATACAGATTACCAAATGTCATATATAAATTGCTATCACCCAAGATACAGAGTCTCAACTTAATATATAACTCTCACCCATAGTAAGTTAAAGTGATACACAAATTTATATATATATACCTGAAATCTTATTAGGATTTAGGTCTCATTAAGTCACCGAGATCTTGATTCTTCACTTAGGTCAGACAGAAGAATACATCTCACTGTAATCCTATCAATACGTTTACACGTACCAGTATAGACAAGTAGCCAAGACAAACTACTTCCATCTATACAGCAACCTAAACCAACAACTCGTCCTAGAGTCGTCTCGGCTGTGATCAATGTTATATCTCATAAGGTTATTCCAAATAGTCTTCTGTGATGTACAACACACCATATAATCTATTTATATAGAGATAATTGGACATACATATGCAATTATGAACAATTCAAATATGAGATTAGATAGTAAGCTCATGAATCATTGTATACAAGCATAAAAGTTTTTGCTTTCAGTATACAAATCCAACAGCAGCTTTGATGTAGGCCCGAGGAGTAGTTTTGATGTAGGTGTAGAAGATGAGGTCCACCATATCTTGGTATTGTTCTGGATATTTATCGGGGCTGAGGTTAGGAATATGTGTTTGGACAAAGAATTGGGCACGTCTTAGGAATGAGGTCCTAAGTTCCTCAGGGTGAGGTTCATTGGACCCTGAAGTGGATGGAATGGAAAAGTCGGAAGGTGAAACAATTGAAATAAGTGTTTCAGAGCAGTGTTGATAGATTCTGCGATGAAGGGGCATATCAGCAATCATAGGTGAGAGAGGAGTTTAAGCAGATTGATGTAGAGTTCGAGGAGAATGAGGAGGAGTAGAGTGATCTGGAGATGGGTGTGAGGCTTGAGGAGGATGAAAAGGAGGATGATGGATGGGAATATCTTGCGTTGGTGAAAGAAAATGGGTGTGAGGGGATCCAAGTTGCTGAGCCTCAGGAGATTGAAGCAAACGACAAGATTGTTCAGCAGGTTGGTTGTTAGGAACCTCAGATTCAAGGCCTGAAGATGCTTGAATTAAGGAAGGTTCATTAGTAGGAGCTATAAAAGTAGTGGCTGTCGTGAGGACATGTACTGTAGATTTTCCGGAATCATGTCTGGATCTAGAAGAGCGTGCTTGGCGGGTGGCACCAGCGGACGGCGATGGAACCTCAGTCGCCGCTGATGTTGGATGCGGTGCACTACTTGCACGAGATGAGCTTTCGGCCCGCTTGAAGAGGCGATTTTTGTCGGTGACCTCCATGGTGTTCTTCCAGTAGCAGCACTTAGGCTTTATGCCTTCAATGATGATGGAAGATATACAACTCCCCTGCCTCAGAAGCTTTTGAGAGTGTGGCTGACTTTTCTCCTCAACAAGAACTTGGAGAAAAGCATTTTCCTAGTTGAACTTGCTATCTTGCATGAGGGCAGCCATAACAACCTTCTGAGGTTATGACTGTTGATCCGGCGAGCCAGTTGTCCCGAACCAACAACCCTTGATGATTTTGGCCAGGGCCTTGTAGGCGGGGTGGAACGTGCTCAACTAGAGAGTCCCATCTATCTTGAAAACCATTTAGCCCTTGACCTCAGACTTGTCCTTGATGGCTTCCAAGAGGATGTCGTTGGCGATGTCGTCGGCGAGGTTAGGGAGAGAACCATCGGCGGGGAGGCGAAAGAGTTCTCTTACTGCAGCAAAGACGTTGATGGTGATTGTCTCTGCAGTGGTGAAATCGACATAGGTGTACATGGTGACTCTAGCAAGGTAGTCACCAGTGGCTTCGTCGATAGCCAATGAGTCATAGAACTCCATGATGGTGTGATGATCCAAGAAGAAGGGAGGCGAGGAAGTCATGAAATTGATCCATCCATGCCTCACAATAATTTGATGAACAAATCAATTTACCGCATGAACAATAATTTGCCCCAGGTTCGAATCCTGCTGGTGGCGAGTTTTTCTCTTTTTTTACCAAATACGGTTGTTCGTTAGTTATATTGATCTATTCGTAAAATGTATAGATCTGTTCAAAATAAAATATATAATAATTCTCTGTTTAACTTGACCCTATATATAAATAAATAGTGTTGAATAAGGCAGTATATACTGATGAATAACCATATTAAAAAAATTGGTAATATTTTCGCTCGCTTCAGAATTCAAACCCTTGTAAAAAAACTTCACCCTCTAGGTAAATATCAGTCATAAGATACAGAAAATCAGCAACCACAAATCAATCTAAGATCTCATCACATATAGGGGATCTCATTGGAGCACTAACATATATATATATATATATATATATATATATATATAGAGAGAGAGAGAGAGGTTAAACAGAGAATGATAAATATGTAGAGAATAGAGAATTAATCTGGAGCATCCAACTCTGTCAATCCAAGGGTTCAAATTTTATGCTGATTTTATTCCATAATTATAGCGCAAAGGATATATTTGTAATTGGACAATTATATTAATATCATGAATTAAGATTAACATATCCTAATTTATCTTTTTAATTTTTGGTAATATCTTATACTGCCATATCTTCTTATTTTTATTTTAATTTCGTCATATCTGATATTTTCAATATATCATTCACGCTAATCTCTGCAAATTATATGAAACTTTCACATTTCTTTCTCTCTCCAATTTATTCAGCCCCTTCCCCATTCGAATATATTATTAATGTGTTCGTAATTATTTTCGGCCTGCTCAAAAAGTTCAAATGTTAAATATTTTATATCAGTAAAAAATATTCGAATATTTTTGTTTAGATGTTCGTAATTTTATTAAGCTTGTTCGAAATGCTTTATGTTAAATATTTTATGTTAATAAGAGAAATTCAAATAGTTTATTTAGATGTTCGTAAATTTTTAAAGCATGTTCAAAATATTTTATGTTAAAAAAACGAAAAAAAAAAAAAGCAGATTTCATAACAGAAACGAAAATAAAAGCGATTCGCCGAGAACATAAATGAACATAACACAATTTATAAATGAAAAGAACACAATATCTAAATGAACAGAAACAAAGGAAAATTGGTTTCGATTGAAGCTCATTCAAAGTAGCTTGATCTCCGGGAAATCACTGATTTTGCCAGAACCACTGTGGAACTCACGGCTCCAAATCCACCGCCTCAAGGGAAAAAATCATAAATTCGCCTACATTTGTGTGGGGAACTCGAAGACTCAGTGCCCCGGCAACTGCGCCTGGCCGTTCCACCAGCCAATTTACGACCCGCAGAGCCCGCCGCTAGTGGCTCCTAACAACGACGTCGGCGCCGACAAATCCCTTCGGAACATAAGTTAGAAAAATTTAACTTAAATTTACACATTTACGAACAAATCAAGAAATATTTCGAACAAACACCAATACTATCTGAATCGTTCTCTTTCCCCATTCCAGAATCGACAGGACACAATTTTCCTATACAATATAACAAATTCAGAAGTCAAAATCAGAGGAAAAAACTAAAGATACACAGCCAACAAAAAATTTTGAACATAATTTCAAAAACCCAGCAAAAATTAGATTCAAAACCCCTAAAACCCCAAAAAAATAAAAATTGAACAAAAAAACAGAAAAGAAATCGCATTACCTGTTCGATTTCAGCCCAAATCTTGTCTTCAAGCAAAATCGTCGACCAAGAACTTCGATATAACCGGTAAAATAAATTAACGATCGGAAAGCAGAGAAAATATTATCGAAAATCTGTAGATATCAACCAATTCTTTTTTTAACGATACATCTGAGGGATTGGAACAAGAGAGAGAGAGAGAGAGAGAGAGAGAGAGAGAGAGAGAAAGAATAGGTAGTAGATGGGGAGAAGATATGCTGCGGTAAATGTGGAGAGAATTTGGGATGCTTCCTTTTTTACTTATTTTCAAAGTTACCAACATGCCCTTATCGTAACTAAAAGTCAATTTTGTTCAATTTATATTGTAGTTAAATGTGGCTTAACAGATTTAATTATAACCGTAGGATGAAGTGGTTTTAAAGGATGAGATCTCTTCTTTATTCTCTATACATAGAGTCATTCTTTGTTTAACTTGACCCTATATATATATATATATATATATATATATATATATATAAGGAGGCTAAAAAAAACACTTTTTAAAATATAAAATATGAATTATTTTCAGCCTTTAGATCATCAATATCTACTGTTGATTCATCATCTTGTTGGATGATCTCATGGTCCTGAGTTCGAATCTCATAGATAGCGAAAATTATATTTTTTGCAATTAAGAAATTTACACAGAATTCTGACGTGTTCTACATAGAATTTATCTATTTTAACTAGTTCGTAATTTATATATTAAGAAGTGTTTATACTCTAATATATATAGGGATGAATTATACTGAGAATGCTAGTTTGCTTTAGTGACAAAGTTGAGACAGTCAAAGACTCTTCTTTGTGCGAGGTCTTGGGTTCAATCCCGCTTGCGTACGGATTGCATAATTGATTATATTCAGATGTCTCTTGTAATTCTAATTCAAAAATATATATATATGAAATGGAATGCACACAATAATAACATTAATAATAAAATACTGAGAATGCTAGCTTTCGTGAAAATGAGAATGATTGCATAAATCAGTAAATAGCTTTGCATAAGTTGCAGTATAATACTAAATAAAACTTTCACCTGGTTCGAATCCTGGAGGGAGCGAAAATTTTATCTAATTAATTGAATTTCGTTATGCAGTCATTACAAGCAGCTTATGCAAATTACAAGCATTTTATGCAACATATATACTGGCTTATGCAATCATTCTCCAAATTCTTACCACATTTGGTCCATTCTCATTTGATCTTACAATGAGAAAGTGTAAATGTAGTGAGAAATGAGAAGTAATCTCATTCATTGATCTTAGCATTTATTCACGCCATGTTTAACAAATTTTTATGTTGAACATATAGGGGGTCGAACCCCAAACCCCCAAAAATGTTGTATATGTTCAACGGATTTTGATGATGTTCAATAAAATTACTGATATGTTCAATATATTTTGATGAACATGGGTCGTTCGTTTTCTCAACTTAATATATATGGGGGCGTGCTCCAGTGAGACCCCCTATTTTTCGTGAGACACTGAGAACAATGAATAAGACATATATACTGACGAATAAGGGCCACAAGGCAATATATACTGATAAATAACAAAATTTTAAAAAATGGTAATGAATAAGACACATAAACTGATGAACAAGACTTATATATCAATGAACAAGACATATATACTGATGAATAGCGAAATTTAAAATATTTCGCTCCCTCCAGGATTCGAACCTTGAGAAAAAAAAAATTTCCTCAATATACAATATCAGTCATAGGATTGATGAAATAAACGCACGAGATCGTGTCTCAGGGTGTCTCATTGGAGCGCTCCAATGAGAGCGTTCCAATGAGATCTTAGATTTGGAAGATTTCATATCAAGATACATTCCTTCAGCCATTCCACTTTTCATTCAAATACGTTTCTCATCTTATTATCACGCTTGTTCTAGCAATTCATTGAATATTACATCTAAACAGGAAAAGCTTTTATGGATTCTGACATGTATGTTCATAATAGATAATTTTGAATACGATTGTTTGAACACAATTGTATATTGTTTCGAGCATAATAGATAATTTTAACGAACTTAATTAATGAATGTATTATATATTTACATTGAACTTAATTTCACAATTTGATGAATCTACAACTTAGAATATTTAGAATGATACAAAGTTTATTTCAAATAAATGTTTATTCATAAAAAAAAGTTCAATGTTCACTAAGTTATTTTAATAAGTGCAACACAAATGTGTTGTCAATCTGCTATTCATATTTAGAGGTGTAATCGAGCCGAACCAAGCCGAATAGTGTCTTGTTCAAGCTTGGCTCGTTTAGCTAATCGAGCTGTTTAATTAATTATCGATCGAGCTTTAATCGAGTCGAATACAATGCCGAGCTTAATCGAGCTTTTTAAATTTAAACTTTTATTTAAAATTTTAGTTATTTTCCTAATACATAAGTTAATTTTCAAATATATAAGTTATTTTATTCACAAAAATATAATATATTTACTATTTTCTTGTAAATAAACGATGTTAATTAGATACTTAATCCAAATATTACTACATATAGTATAAAATATAGTACATTTAATGAATAATCTTATATTTTTAAGATAAATCACTTAACGAGCTTGTTCACGAGTTAACGAGCCGAGCATCGTCATGCTCAAGCTTGGCTTGTTTAGCTAAACGAGTTGTTCATTAAATTACCGAACGGGTTTTTATCGAGTCGAACGTCGAATAGCTCACGAGTAGTTTGGCTCGTTTACAGCCCTATTCGTATTAAACAAATTTGTGTGTGTTCTATTATATATTTTTATGTGAAACTTTATGCATGAAAAACATGTTTTCCCAGAAAATCTAAAAAGAATCAACAAATATATATATATATATATATATATATATATATATTCATTTTTTTTATTTTTTTATTTTTAATATTCGAAAAATATATTCCGATTTTACCCCTCTACAGATTTTGCCTTGGAATGCCTTAGAAGCTTCTTGCCACGTGTCACAATCTTGATGCGCCACATGTCCAAATGCGTGGTCAAGATTGGGTACTACGGTATTACATTAAGACATGGTACTACAGGAACTCATCCCTATATATATCTCTTAGTAAAGGGGTGTGAAAAGGCCGTTGAGACTTTTACCTAATGAATAGGGACCCTATATATATATATATATATATATATATATATATATATAGGAGAGGGCTATTCAGAAAACTCATCTTAAACTATAAACTATAAACTATAAACTAATTAAAATGTATGAATTACGAAAATTAAATTTTTTGCTACATATGAGATTCGAACTCAGGATCATGAATTATTCCAACAAGGTGATGAATTAACCGTAGATCTTGATGATCCAAGGGCTGAAAATGGTTCCTATTTTATAGTCTAACTTTGATTTTTATTTTAGCCTTCCCATATATATATATATATATATATATATATATATATATATAGAGAGAGAGAGAGAGAGAGAGACATTAAACATCATACATTCAAATTCTATGACTAATATTAATTTATTCAAATATATCGTACAAAAGGAAAATAATGAATAAGTCAGTATAAATTTACGAATAATTCAACCAGGGGGCTTAGCCCACTGGCCACCGGGTCCTCACTTAAGTGAAGTGACCTGGGTTCGATCCCTCTTGGGAGCGAATTGGAGATTGGAGATATAAGGTGGATTTTGGTGAATGGAGAGATAAGGTGCTAACATCTAATATGACTTTGCCCAATCAAAAAAAAAAAAAAATTACGAATAATTCAATATAAATATATGAACAAGCCTAGTGGTTTAAATTTGGGTTCAAATTCTGAAAGGGACAAATTTCCTCATATTAACTAAATACACTATTTGTGCATTACAAACAGATTATTAGTAGATATATATTGAATTATTCGTTATTCTCATTTCTCGTGTATAGTCATTCTGCAATAAACTAAAATTTATATATTTACATCACACTTTCATATATTAAAAAAAAAATCAAAATTCACTAATAGCTTATGAATTTTCAACCAATTAACTCTATATTTAAATATGACAATAGAGCACAACTCGGTGATAAAACGATTCCCCTCCAACCATTATGTTAGGGGTTCGAATCATCACTAGATAAAATAGAGAATCATTATTAATCTTTTCTTTCTTTTTATTGTTTTTTAAATAAATAAAAAAAACTATATTTACAGGTGTTAATAAGGAAAGGAAAAATGATGAACTTCTTTTGTGTAAATATGAAAAAAAAAAATATATATATATATATATAGGGTAGTGCTATTCAATGGACTTCTCTTAATCTATAATTTAAGACTTAATATCAACCGTATAATCAAGATGATGGACGATTGGATTGCAATATTTGATGGGTTATATAATTCATATAAAATAATCGATTATTCATTAACGTAAGCAACTTAAGGGTATTATTGCCATATCTTTTTCAACGTTGTTTGACCTTCCAAATCTGCGTTTCAATCTCTTCTGATTCTTAAGCGTAAATTTTTAGGAAATTAAATATTTGCAATGATTACCTCTTGGAATATGGAAGGGAGTGACGCCATTTGAGTATTGAATGAATCCCAACTAAAAAATGAACGAATATTTTTATGTTTATCAAGTAAAATTTGAATTTTAATTTATTGTGTCAAATCAAAAATCGCACATATCTTCTGAATCAAAACAAAAAAATCCATTCTGATTTTTATCTTTTTGTGTGCATTTTGTGTGGTTTATGTATGAATAATTATTCTGGTGTTTATTATGTTGGTGGTGGTGTGGAAAATGATTCAAGCAACAATCGAGGAAAAAACTTGCAAAATGCCCAATCTAGCAATGTTGTATGAATGTTTATAACAGTGGTATGAATATTTGTATATTTGAGTATGAACATTGCACATTCTAAATCTATATTGGTCTTGTGTTTCTATACTCCCTGCATGAATAACTATGTGTATATGTGTGAACCACATATGTAAGACATAATAACAACATATTAATATATAATAACTTATACGAACTATACTTGCAAAAGAAATTTGTGAATGAATAAAATTGTTAGTTTATGCTAAGGATTTTCATATTGTTAATGAATATTTCATAGTCACTGCATGAATTATTTCGTATACATTCGTGCACTAAAAAACATGCAATTCAAAAAACAAATATACAGAAAATTAATTCTAAAGCATTAGTATTGATCTGGGCGATGCAATGTTTGTGCAGAAAACTCTAGATTACTTCTCTGAGATAATAACGGTGCAAAGTTAAGCCATCATGAAGATATGGAAAACGTGATCCCATAAATCATGGGATTCATATTAGTTAATGGAAATGTATTTACCTTGTTAACCTCCTAATATAAATCGGCTAACACATCTAAAACATGATTTGGCCGTTTATATAATTGAGATCAAGAGTTGAGATTGAGTCTTATTTTATAGTATAAGATTGAATCTTATTTTAGCGCAACCCTATATATATATATATTTAAAAACATATATTTTTGTTTGTGAACGCACCCTAATAGGTAACGTTTTGCCGTATGATAGGTAACGTTTTTCCGTATGAAACAGACTCCAAATTTCTACACAACAATCCACCACACTTCGCATCTAGACCCACCACTTCCTTTTGCTGTTGTTTTCTATCTAAAGCTTTTTTGACTTGTCTCATGGAAAGACTTGTGGCATAGACGCATCATCTAAAAGTGAAGGTCGGTAGCCTTAAAATATCTGTGTAAATTATTTATTCTTGCTGTTATTATCATACTAGTAAATAGAATCCCCATTCCCCACAGCTCCAATTTAATTGCAGCCATGGAGAAAAACTACTACAGCATTTTTGCATATGATTATATAGCAGTTATTAGGGACTTTAATCTTATCATACCCACCAACACCCACATCAATTTGCAGCAATGAATAAAATATTTTATTTCATTTTTGCATCTACATTCCTCACCGTAACCTTTCAAACGCCTCCATGTCTAGCCATACCATCTATGAGCCTTGCCTCTGATGAAGCTGCGCTTCTTTCTCTCAAAGCCCACATCACCTCCGACCCTCCTCTCATGCTTTCAACAAACTGGACCAACTCAAGCTCCGTCTGCAGCTGGATTGGCGTCTCATGCAGCTTGCGCCACCAAAGAGTAGCTGCGTTGAATCTCTCCAACATGGCTCTCTCCGGCACCATTCCACCACAGCTCGGACACCTCTCCTTCCTCGTCTCCCTCGACCTCACCAGCAACCATTTCCATGGAGACTTGCCTCAAGAGCTGTCTCTCCTTCGCCGTTTGAAGTTCATATCTCTCCGGCTCAACAACTTCACCGGAGACATCCCTCCACTCTTTGGTCGTTTCCCGAAACTAGAGTACTTGAGTTTACGCAACAACAGCTTCATTGGTTCCATCCCGAAATCCCTCTCAAACCTAACAAACCTACAATTTCTCGACTTAACTTCCAATTCTCTAAGTGGAGAAATTCCAAAAGAGTTGGGGAGACTGAAAAGTCTACGAAATCTGGTGGTTCAATTCAATCGCCTCTCCGGTGCTATACCATCAGCCGTATTCAACATATCAAGCCTTGTATCTTTAGCATTGACAGGCAATGAACTGAGTGGAAGACTTCCAACAGACATGTGCCCTAATCTTCCATTACTTGATCGGATTCTGCTCTCTGAAAATCAGCTGAGCGGTCCCATTCCAACAAATTTTTCCCAATGTCCACAACTAAAGAGTTTGTCGCTCTCTTACAACTCTTTCAGTGGGCAGATACCTGCAGAAATCGGCTACTTAACATCTCTTCAACGTCTGTATCTCGGTGCTAACAGTTTGAACGGTATGCTTCATTTCCGAGCTTCATGAAAATAAAGTTTGAGGGAAGTTGGAATACTCTTCCATCCTCATAATATTTTTATACAGGTACACTACCACATGAGATTGGCAATCTTCAGAGCTTGGTTGATTTTGGTGTTGAAAGAAATCAAATTGCAGGCTCGGTTGATTTTAGCATTTTCATGAATATGTCTTCTATTCAAACCTTAATACTATGGCGCAACAAATTCACTGGGAACCTTTCAAAGGATGTCCGGAATCTTACAATGCTTACAAGCTTACAACTCCACGAAAACTACTTGACAGGTAAAACCCATTAATTTTCATGTTATACGACGCCAGATATTTTGTATATATTTACTTACATTTGTGTAGAGTAAGGTACATATTAAAACTTTTTATTGTAAGAACTATACTATTGCACTGAACCTATAAGTAATTTGTGATATTTGCCGTGTGTCGAATTCAATGCAGTTGCTTTATAGGTTCAGTTTTGTCACCCTACTCGTCTGTACGTATCTTTTACCTACAATTTGGAAATGGGGATGCTATCCTCCAACAACATTGAATATCCGGAATTAAAATACCTTTTAAATCCTTAAAATGTGACATTCTCATCTAATTTATCTATTCTTTCACAGGGCATATTCCCACAGAAGTTGGCCAACTTTATCAACTGGAGGAACTACTATTAGAGTCAAACACCTTAAGTGGTTCGATTCCTCATGAGCTTTTTAACATTTCAAATATTCGAATGCTTTCACTTTCTTTCAATGCTCTGCCAGGCGTTCTTCCATCCAATTTATGCCATGGCTCTCCCTTCCTCGAACAACTTTTTCTTGGCGGAAATTCCATCAGCGGAGCAATACCAAACTCTATCTCTAATTGTTCCCAACTCACAATCCTCTCACTTTCTGCAAACAAATTTAGTGGTTATATACCTAGTGATCTCGGCAACCTAAGACTTCTCCAAAGTCTTGAACTGTTCAGCAATAATCTTACCCAGGCACCGTCTTCTTCAGTATTGAGCTTCATTACTTCATTGACAAATTGCAGGTTCCTAACTCGTTTGTTAATTTCTGATAATCCTCTGTATGGCATCATTCCAGCTGCTATTGGGAATTTATCTTATTCGCTCCAAGGATTCTATGCCGGCAGCTGCAAATTCAGTGGCAGCATTCCAGTAGAAATAGGTAATTTAAGCAGTTTGGTGAGATTGGAATTATCTGACAATGAGTTATCCGGTAATATCCCACTTACTATCAAACATTTGAATGAGCTTCAAGGCTTATCTCTAGATGATAACATGTTGGGAGGCTCCATTCCACAGGCTATTTGTGATTTATACACCTTGAATTTTTTAAATATTAGCCAAAATCATTTCTCAGGTCCAATTCCTAAATGTTTGGGAAACATCTCTTCTTTAAGGCTTATTTTTTTGGACTCCAACATGTTCAGCTCAAGCATACCGTCAAGCTTATGGGGCCTTAAAGATTTGACGGATCTTGACTTGTCGTCTAATTCACTGAGTGGTTTCTTACCTCCAGAGATAAGTAACTTAGGAGCAGCAATCTATATAAATCTAGCAATGAATCAGTTGTCAGGGTCTATCCCAAGCACTATTGGAATGTTACAGAATTTGGTTAATTTGTCTTTGGCAAATAATAGACTTGAAGGTTTCATTCCTTTGTCTGTGGAAAGCATGATCAGTTTGGTATCTCTTGATTTGTCCTACAACAACCTCTCTGGTTCAATTCCAAAGTCTTTGGAAGCACTTCAACACCTCGACTACTTGAATGTCTCTTTCAATACTTTAAGTGGAGAAATTCCTAATGGTGGTTCTTTCATAAACTTCACCATGGATTCTTTTAAAGGTAATGAGGCATTATGTGGAATTCCAAGGTTCCATGTCCCAATCTGCCCTGCAGTTTCTAATCCTAGATTAAAGAGGAAGAAGGTGAAACTAGCTTCATTTATTGGTGTAGGGGTTGTGGCTTTGATTATAGTAGTTTCTTTGGCCTTTATCTTTGTTAGGTACAAAAGAAATGATAATCAAACTAGGAGAGTTGAAGAGTTGGTACCCACTGTGTTTGGAAGAATTTCTTATTATGAACTTGTGCATGGAACCGAACAATTCAATGAAAGCAATCTACTTGGAACCGGGAGTTCTTGCTCTGTTTACAAAGGACTTTTAAACAATGGGAAGGTTGTCGCTGTCAAGGTGTTTAATATGCAACTAGAAGGTATATTAAAAAGATTTGATGTTGAATGTGAGATACTGCGTAACATTCGACATAGGAATCTGACTAGTGTCATAAGCAGTTGCTCCAATGAAGAATTCAAGGCATTAGTACTAGAATATATGCCAAACGGAAACCTTGAGAAATGGTTATATTCCCACAACTATTGCTTGAATGTGTTGGAAAGATTAAACATAATGATTGATGTTGCAAGTGCTATGGAGTATCTTCACTATGGTTATTCAACACCCATTGTTCACAGCGACTTGAAGCCTAGTAATGTGTTGTTAGATGAAGACATGGTTGCCCACGTAAGAGATTTTGGGATAGCAAAGTTATTGTGCAATGGGGATAGCTTTGCCTTAACCAACACCTTAGGAACCTTGGGTTACATTGCTCCAGGTGAAGTTTGTGTACATATATTGATTGCATTTCATTTTCTACAACTAAACTATGCCTTCCTTACTACATCTTGATTTTGTTGTTCCAGAGTACGGTTTGGAAGGGCTAGTTTCGACAATGTGTGATGTGTACAGCTACGGAGTGATGTTGCTCGAAACTTTTACAAGAAAAAGGCCCAGTGACGATATGTTTGGCGGAGATTTGAGCTTAAAGAGATGGGTTGAACTCTCACTTCCGAAGATGCCGGATAAAGTGATAGATGTTAACTTATTAATGAATTTCGAGGAAGAACAGACTGACAAGAATCTGCTGAGTGTATCATCAATACTTGAATTGGCTTTGAAATGCTCTGCGGACTCTCCTATGGATAGAATTAACATGAAAGAAGCAAATGCAGAATTGCAGAAAATCAGACTTTCGATTTTCCCAATGAGATCCAAGTAAGCTATTTTAAAGCGCTCTCTCTTTACAAGGTACTATTCGTAGTGTGATGTATACTGAAATACATTTCGGCTAAGCATTTTGTCGAACATCATGAATTCACTCTTTGGTAAGGAAGAATCCAGCATTTTTGTGCCAACGAAAACATTCTTTTTTCATCATTATCATCAACCAGATGTTAATTGCTTAGCTATATTCACCTGATTTTGTGGAAGAGCTTCAGCAATTTTATGAAAACTAATGATGATTCACTCATTCCCCTTGGAATTAGTCAATGAATAAAATTTTGTGGAAACAGTAGTTACCTTGTGGAAATTAAAGCAATCCAAGTCGGCTCCGAGCAAAATCCATAGGCCTTCAGTTTAACGGCGGAGCATGGTGGCGCCCTTACGCCCTTTGTTGGGGGGTGGGGAAATCAGTTAATACTTAATCGTATGCTTTTATATTTAAAATTAACTAAATGGGAGTAATCTATACTATATTTTCCAATTTGAAATCATTTTCTAATTAAGTTTAAAATTAAATGGCAATTTTATAGTTACAATAAAATTGAAGGTTTATGTTTAAATTATATATATTTTTTTTCATATTTTTTTAGCTTCTTATTTGTTGTTACATTTCTTTTCAAAATTATGAAATTCAATTAATTATAAAATATTTAATATGTGTATCAAATTAAAGATCACAATAAGAGTTTTAATATGATACTCCATTCGTCCGCGATATCATTTCCACATTTGTTATTTCGGTCCGTCTGCGATATCGTTTCCACTTTCATTTATAGAAGTAGGGTCCACAAATTTTCACTCACAACAATAGTGGGACTCAAACTCCACTCACTACAACATCCGCTGCTATCTACTACTATTCACCACTTTTCTTAAAACTCGCGCCGTGCATAATGTGGAAACGATATCGCGTACAGAGGGAGTATATTTTATGAAAATATTTGATTTAAAATGTAAAAAATTAAATTTGTTTAACTATTAAAATTTTATAAATTTCTCTCTCATCTCTCATCTTTTTTGAATATATATATATATATATATATATATATATATATATTAATTCTTTTTAATTAGTTTTTTATTTTTAATTTTTTTAACTTATTTTTTTGTTTTTGTTTTTCATAATATCAAATTTCATAATTGTGAATTCTTTTTTATTTTTCAATATTCAATTAAAATTAATTTTTATTATATTTATAAGTATAATAACTGAATTAGTATTAATTTTATATAAATATAAAAATTAAAAATATTTTCTCGTGTATTGCACGGGATACAAATGCTAGTAACTAATAAAATAATTAATTTATAAAACTCTCTTCTTTGAGAAATCAAAAGACTGAAAGTGAAAATATAAGATTCGAAGTGATATAATCTATACTATACTTAGTCCGTCCACCAAAATAGTTCTAAAGATGGATGACATGAGTATTAATAAAAATGATTATTGTATTGTGAGTGGAGAAAAAAATACTTGCATAGGAGTACTGTTTATAATGATAATTGATTTTCTTATGGGTGGACAATATGGCTCACCATGTGATAGATAATTTTCAAAATTAAAAATTGACTAATTTTTGTGGACATCACAAAATGATAAAAATTGACTATTTCTTATGGACGGAGGGAGTATTGAAAAATAATTTTCAATTTCAAATCAATTTCAAAATTGAGTGACAATTTTTTGTTTTTATTTTCTTTTTCTTTAACTTCTTATTTTTGTTTTATTTCTTTCCAAAATTATGAAATTTGAATATATAAAATATTTAATATGCATATCAAATTAAAGATCATGATATATAAGAGCTTTAATTTGATATATTTTATATAAATATTTTATTTAATATGTAAAAGTTATATTTGTTTAAATTTTAAAATTTTTAAAAATTATCTCTCCTCTCTCATCTTTTTTTAATAAATCTATTTTTTATTCTTTTTTATTAGTATATTTTTATTTTTTCACTTATTTTTTTTTACTTTTTATAATATCAAATTATAATTGTAAATTCTTCTTTATTTTTTTATTTGTTCAATATTCATTTCAAATATATTCTGTTAAATTAATCTTTTTATTATATATATATAAGTATGATAATTGAATTAGTATTAGTTTTATAAAAAAATATAAATTTAAAAATATTTTCTCATATTTTGTATGGGATGCAATTGCTAGCTAAAACTTGAAATTAAAAATTATAAACTATATGTTCAATTAGGTATTAAAATCATGATTTTGAGGCTTGAAGTCACGAATTCTTAACTGTTTCGAAAACAAATTAGTTAACGGAGGAGCTAGAATTTTATATTTTTTAGTACAATAGATAATTAAGAAATATAAACGATATATTATTCATTTTGTCGTATAATAAGAATCTATTTTTCTTTTGGCACAAAAAATTTAGATCTGTATTATTAAAGAGTAACAAGATAAAAATTGGTGGAAGCCATTTTTATTTTATGAGAATAATAGGATTTATGTAAAAATGATTAAAAGTTAAAAAAGCAAAAAATTGTGGGGTTCATTTTCCTTTCTTAGAAAAAATATACTTGTTATGTAACGAAGAGAATAACATATAATAGCAAAACACAATACCTCACCACTTTAATCCTAAATCCTAATGTGACAATCTCATATTTTTATTCTTATTTTTCTAAATTCTGTATTTCATGCTTTTATTAAATCTCTAAATTTAACTTAGTATTTATTTTCTCATTCAATGATGAATTAAGAAATTAGAATCAATTAATTAATTAATTAATGATTCTTCTATATATTGTGCAACATAAATAAAACACGACTCAAATATATTATGGTATTATATTATATTATATTATATTATATTATATTATATTGTATTATATATAGGAGATGATCTAGTGATAATGGATGGACATATGTCTTGAAAATTCATAATAAATCTGAAGCGTTTATTTTAAGATCTCATGGACAATTTATTTATGTATTGTCTTATTTTTATATTCCCTTCGTCCACGAAACAATTAGCCATTAAATTTTAAGTAAAATTTTGAAGTAGTCAAAATGAAGTATAAAACACAATTTATGGCCACACATTGAAAAACATATAATTTGGCCATTTTTATTGATTTTGGATGTTTTTACCCTTAATGAGGCGGACCGGGTCGGATCAGGCACGTGGGTCGCGTGCCGGGTCGGGTTAGGCACTTATGGCACTAATAGTGTTATAAGTGCCAAGATTTTACTTGGTTTTATTTTGGATTTCCGTTGGCACTTATTGCACTAATAGTGCCAACAGTGTTAACGAAAATCCAAAATAAAACCAAGTAAAATTGTCCTTTTGGCACTTATGGCACTAATAGTGCCATAAGTGTCATACGTGCAACACAAATACAGAAACAACAGTAATAGAATCAAGAAATCATAAATGGATAATCTAAACCCTAAATGGAACATCTAAACCCTAAATGAAAGTGTTTAAAATTATCCTTTTGACACTTATGGCACTAACTATTAGTGTCATAAGTGCCAACGGAAATCCAAAATAAAACCAAGTAATAAAATGATCTTGTCCCATAAGTCCCATACGTGCAGCGGGCGCTGATTTTTCCCCGCGAGCGCGCTACTCACCCATAAGCTTCCAGCGGTCGCGCAATCATCCCAACGGCCGAGTAAAAGGGTATATTAGGCATACAGCCTAACTAATGACCAGATTTTATGGTTTGAAGATTAGAGGCCAAAATTTGATTTTCAATCTTCATTATGGCCATTTGACTACATTATTTCTTAAATTTTTGTCCATCAAATAAGTATTTACTCTACTTTTTTGACATATATATTCTCTCTTACTTTTAAAATTACTACACTTTACCTTAGTAACTTTTTAATTGAATCTACTTTAGATGCTTGATACCTTAGTACTAAATCATTATTGGAATATCGACTCATCATGTAATTCACGTCCAGTTTATTTATTTTGTGACTTTTGAATTTTCAGTTTATTAATTATGGTGCATTTCTTAAATGTACGTCTACATAATTCATAAAATATATATTTAGACTAAAAAAAAGGAATAAAGAAAATAAAGAAATAAAGAAAGAATGAAAGAAAGAAAGAAAGAAAATAAATAAAGAAAATAAAGGAATACTAAAATTAAATTAAAAATAAAATAAGTAAATGAATAAAACTAATGTTAAATGCCTTTATGCTAATGAAAAATTAATGAAAATAAGCACAAGTCATCAACACTACCCTTTTAGTCTTTCACAACACCTTTTTCAGCTTTTTAGTCTTTCACAACACCTTTTTCAGTTTTCTTAATTAGTTTCTGTGCCGAGCATCAAGTAGGTACTTGTTTCGTGGGCGGAGGGTGTATTTTTATTTTTATTTTTTTGAAACTGTTTCTTATTTTTATATGGGTTAAGGTACAAATGCCCCCCTAAACAAGACACCCCTAGCGCATATCCCTCCCCATTCTCGATGTTGGCCCAAATAAACCCCCAGAGTCAATAGAAAGGGTACATTTAAACCCAGCCTCTTAACGGCAATTTAACGCCGTTCACATATTTTTTTTTTATTTTTTTTTTCTCGTGGGGCCCACCTGCAACTGGTTTGCAGCAGCCGCCGCCGCCTTCTTCCGATTCCTGTCGCCGCAGCGTTTAGTGCCACACCGGAGAAGGATTGTGACATTTCCAGACGTCACGCATCAACAGAGAGAGAGAGAGAGAGAGAGAGAAAGAGTAAGGGAAAGCGAAGACGATATGGTTGTGGTATTAGGTCCGAGAAAGTTCTACAGCGGCAGCCTGCCGCGCCCGTGCTTCTACACCAATGTGAAATTCAACAACGAGAGGGTGGACGTCAAGAGGCTACGCGCGCAGCGGGAACATATCTTCAAGAGATCCCCAATTCCGAATAAATTCGTCAAAAAATTGGCCGCCTCTCGCCATGAGGAGGACGAGATCTGAAGCGAGATCGATAAAACCCTCTCCCCGCCGCGCGCTCCGGTGGCGATTAAGCGGCGTCGGGTGGTCGGATTGCTGGACAAGGATGGGGAAGAGGAGGTGGCGGCGGCGAAGAAAGGCCCGGTGAGGAAATTAGGGGACGGCGAAGAAAGGCCCGGTGAGGAAATTAGGGAATGATTTTGAGAGGGTGGCCAGGGAAGGCGGGATGGCGAGCAACTCCGGCGGCGAAAGTGGAGGCGCTGCAGCGGCGGCGAGGCCGAGAAAATAAAAAAAAATTAAAATTTCTATGAACGGCGTTAGATTTCCGTTAAGAGGATGGGTTTATATGTACCCTTTCTATTGACTCTGGGGGTTTATTTGGGCCAACATCGAGAATGGGGAGGGATATGCTCTAGGGGTGTCTTGTTTAGGGGGGCATTTGTACCTTAACCCTTTTTATATTAATATAAGGTTACATTGGTAAATTGTTTATATGTAGTAACTGTATCCCTACCATATTACACGCTAATTGGTATGCTGTAATTATATTCTGCAGATAAGTTTCAAATTTAATTAATTTTAGGGTTAATTGCCTATAAATTCATAACGTTTTCTCGGAATTGATTTTTGCTCCTAATTTAAAAAATATACTTTTAAATACATAACTTTTCATTTTTGTCTCAAAATTATCCGGTGACCGGTTTTTTCTTACGTTGGTGCCGAAAATGACACAATAGCAGCCGAAATTGGCACGACAGCAGTCGGAAATAAAACCATTTTGGAGAAACTTTGATACCATGTAATAGATCAAATTCAAAACTGGATGGTACATGACGTCCAGCGATGCATCTGAATAGAAAGCCGAAAGCACTACTTGCAATAAGAGAGACAACATTCAAATAGAAAAACAAGTTAGGAGAAATTACCACCACAATAAATAAAGGCGAACTTAGGTCGTTGTTTGAGAAGGGAAAAAGTATGGTCAGGGTACCTGAAAATCTTGGTAATAGACCATAATAAACTATACAAATATCATAAATCGATGTGTTTATATATGATGAACATTATTACATGAAAATGAATATAAAGACTAAGCAGGTGGATTGAATTTGGCGGTTGCACTAAAGTTTTCTGTTTCATGGAGACACATTAATACACAACGATGCACATTAGATTCTCAGTTTATATGAAATGGAAACCGAAGGTCAATCTAACAACTTACCACGAGGCACTTATAAGAAAACAAGTAAAGTATATAGCTGTCACAAATCCAACCTGAAAACCAAAATCATGTTATTCTAAAAGACAGAGTTGGAAACAAGGGTATACATGATTAGTGTTGGGTCCATGAGGGTTACGGAAGGGGGGTGGGGGGTGGGGGAGGAATAAACCAGAAGGCTAATTTTGACTTTTAAAACTTATAAAGCTTCTTCTGAAAAACTCACTTTTATAAACTGAAGTTATCATGACTGATACTAAGGATAAAACAACATTTTGGTGCTTATAACGGGGGCTAAGTTATCTTAACCGTTTCAGTGCCTTACGGAGGCTAAGTTATCTTGACCGTTTCAGTGCCAACACACTAGGTTGGACTTTTCGTCTCTTTTCTCAATCTCGCAGATTTGCTAAGACTTCATTTGTCTTGCTTACGGGGGCTAAGAACTATTCGAGTTTAGACAACGGTCTACAACTCTATCTCTTAAATACTCTTTTCGTTCGTTTGAAATGAGAGTTTGTACTACCAACTAAATTACGGAGAACAGGCTCTCTGTAATTGACATCTAGGCTTAAGATTTACAAAGGCTTGCCTCCAGGTTCTAAGAGAATATATGTACGTAATCAGAAAATTGATTTTTGGCTTGGTGTATTCTCTTCTTCGATTCAAACTATGGATAAGTATGAGTAGGCTGACTTGCGGATTTGGTAGAGGTTCAGCAGAGTGTGCTTGAATCGGTGTTGATTGAGCTTGAACGTTAAGCCTATTTATAGGCAAATTCTTGAATAGATATGTTAGTGGAGATTGTCTTCAGATTTTTGCCATTGTGAGTCAACTTTGAATTTGGGCTCAAGTCTTCAATCTTCTATCTCCTTGAGTCTGAAAGAAGTAAAGTCTTCTTTCTTGGAGATGGTGTTGCAGGCCGATGTGACACAGCAAGAGAGGCTTTGTGTCAAGAAGAATGATCTCCTATCTTCGACATTTAATGCTTCTGTCCTTAGCATTAATTGCACCTTGTATAGCGGTTGACTTCTTTAGCTTCTTGAGGAACGGACTGATGCATTCTAAAATATCAGTCTGCGTTTTGTCAATTAGACTTCTGTGTCATTCTTTCAGTCGGCTTTGCTGATTCATGTATCTTCAGTCTTCTACTTCAGTCAACATCCTTCATTCTTCAGTCAGGTGTCTTCAGACACTGGTCTTCAGTCTTTGCCGCTTCAGTCTAAACTAGAGAAGACTAAAACACTTAAATTCATAAAGAGAATATCAGTCTAGAGAGGCTTTCTAATAGTTTTGGTATCATCAAAATCAGGAGGTTGGATATATTTTTTTTTTTGTGTCCCAACAATTAGCATGGACATGCTGAGCAATCTTGAATGATTAGTTTCTGAAATAAATAATAACTGTGACTTTATTACCATATCGGCATGTCCCTGAAAATTGTGACATTTCCTTATTTTGAAATGACCCCACAAACTTTCACT
Organism: Salvia miltiorrhiza; assembly: GCF_028751815.1. Classification (NCBI taxonomy): domain Eukaryota; kingdom Viridiplantae; phylum Streptophyta; class Magnoliopsida; order Lamiales; family Lamiaceae; genus Salvia; species Salvia miltiorrhiza. The sequence goes on from NC_080388.1 coordinate 11,204,140, forward strand.
CTCACTATTTACAAAAAAGGTGTGCGACCCAATCTCCTCTCAAATACAACTACAACATTTTTTTCTCAAAACATGTGTCATCTCTTTTGGGTCACAATTTTTAGGGACGAAAGGAGTAACAGACAAAAGTTCATGATCTCTTCTTTAATATAAATGAGCTGCACAAGGCTGAACTGATACTCCATCAGTCCACGAAAAAGAGTCGTACTTATCCCTTTTTTTTCCACGAAATAAAGACATGTTTCAATTTTTGTACAATTATAGTACCTTTTATGAACTTGTGTATTTACTTTATTTTTCCATTAGAGAATCCACCTCATTAACAACTTTTTTAAACCTACTTTTACTCCACTCACACCTACTTTAACACAACCCCTACAAATTTACTTTTTCTCCACTTATACCGACTTTAACAATTTTCTTAAACTTATGTCCGCCCTCAAATAAAACTCTATTTCGTGGATGGAGGAAGTATTAATTAAGCAATTTTAGACTATAATGAGATTAATAAATAAAGATTATTAAGTTTTTTCTATTTTAGAACCATGCAAAATTTGTATGCAACATAATCTCAAATTTTATATGTATTGATTTTCCGTTTTTGAAAGTGACCTATTAAAGTAGATGTTTTAATAAGAAAATATTACGACGGAATTTTATCAAAAAAAATAATGAGACGGAGGGAATGATATTTTTATTTTAATACATTCTCTTACTTTAATATTTTACATTAATAAATCCTTATTTAATGGATCAAGCAAATTCGGTAAGTTTTTATTCATGTGAGGATGTCATATGTTATTATTCCATTAAATTCTACATCATATATATCCTAATTAGAAAATTTTACATTAATATATATGTGTTTCAACAAAACTCTCACGTTTTTTTTAGAAGAATTAATCGTAAACTTTGATTCTTTATAATTGATGGATGTGAATCACATCCATCAATTATAAAGAATCAAAGTTTACGATTAATTCTTCTAAAAAAAACGTGAGAGTTTTGTTGAAAGTTCGGGACCACATTGTACCCATCTCGGACCGCCGCCCCTTTCCCCCATCCCATCTCGCACCCCCTTCCCCCGAATTCTGCTTCTGTGGAAGTAAAGAAAAATTATGCCAATGGTTGGTGTGAAAATTGATGATGCAGATAGTTAGAGCATCTCCAACGGGAGGCGCTATAAGAGGAGCTAAAATCTTCATTTCCATTTAATCTCATTTCTTCTATTCTATTTTAAAATTGAAATTTCCTTTGAAATTAAATTGAACATTACATTAAAATAAAATTTTCATAATTAAAATAATTAAAATAAAATTACATAATTTAAATAACTAAAAAAATTACGATAAATTGAAAAACCTAAATTATATGAATTCTCTACACTTGAGCCTTGAATCATGTTGTTGTGCCATGCCAATTGAGAGCTCCTCCATTTTCACCTCGGTCGCCATTTTTTTGGCGTCGGTAGCTTTGGATTTTGCTTCAGCGATGCTACTGGTTTGGATGGAATGTTCCTTCATGTTGTAGAAGACTTTTTCAAGTGCCTCGTAGTACGACGACTTCTCCGAAGAGGATTCCACATTTTTCCTCTTGCCTTTATTTCGCTTCGCCGCTTTCTAGCTTGGGCCCTCGTCGTGATACTTGGCTCCGAAGAAGTTGTTGTTGCCCGCCCTTCGGAGCCCTTCGACTTCTTCGATGAGTGTACATCATTGGCCTGTGATGTGAACATTTGATAGTTGCGCAAGACAATCCAAGCTTTGATATGCTTGAAACTTTGCCCATGGTTCACCTCGTACTTCTCTTGGGCCTGTTCGGTGATCTGCTCGTCGCTCATCCCGCTGCCCCAAGTCGCCTTGCATTTGTCATGAAAAAAACTCCCACACTTTAACGTCATTTTGAACGCGTTGGAAGTGGGATTTGATGAGCCTATTTTCACAAACAGAAGCTCCCTCTGGTTTGAGAGCATTGAACTTATCGGCGATAGCTCCCCAATATTGGACGTTCCCAAAACAGGGTTGTGGGCCCACAACATGCAGATGAGCTCCGCCTCAGCGCTCATGTACCCGGTGCGGGGCTTTGAAGACTTAGGCTTCGCCTCTTCGGCTTCATTGACGGGTGGTAGCGTTGCTGGCTTTGGAAGACTGCGGAAGCCAAAATATTGGAGGCTTGGGAAGTAGAGACACCCGAGCCTCTGGCGTGTTTAGTTAAATAATCATCAACTTCGCAATCCACTGCTTGAAAATAAATTTGAGAAAGAAAAATTTTATGTGAGAAATTTCAAGGGAAAAAGAAGTGAATGAAATTTGAGGATTGTAGGAGTATAAATTTGATGATGAAAATAGTAGTATATATACATGTATGAAAGGGAAAAAAAGAAGAAAAATAATATAGCCGTTAAACCCATCCCCCCTCCCCCGCGTCCATTTTCTTATTTTTTATTTTTTAAAAAAAGGGAAAACCGTCAAAAAAAATTTAAGAAAAAAAACTGAATTTTGAATTTTGTTTTTATTTAATCGCACGTCCCTTGGACACGCTCGCCCTTCCCCTCCATCATGCCCGACACCTTGCAAACCACTGAGCATGCACTTGCACGGCATGCCAACGACCAGTGTGTCTTCCTCCTCGGCATGATCCGGCATTCCAGCCTCCGCGCTAGAGATGCCGTGTCGATTCGGGACGAAGGAGGGGCAGCCGCGTTGGAGATCCGGGGCACATCGAAGCCGGGATGAAGGCAAGACGCGGGTCGTTGGCAGATTTTGGCGAAATCGTGCGCTACACGCGTCGATTTAATAAAAAAAATGAAGAGTGCGAAAAAAGAAAGAAAGAAAGGAAACGAAGCAGTGCAACTATGGGGAAAGATGAGAAAAAAAGAGGGTGGGTTGGGGAAGAAGAGGGGATGTCGGCTGGGTGGGGTAGGGCTTTTAAAATTTTCTTTTTTGATTTTGATTTTGATTTTAATTTTAATTTTTATTTTTTTTCTTTTAAAATCCTAATATTATATTGAATATTTCAATTTTTAAAATCCTATATTTTCTTTATGTATTTTTTATTATTTAAATTATGTAATATTTTTTTATTGTAATGTTTGAATTTTATTTTTAATAAAAATTTGAAATTTTAAAATTAAATTGTAGAATTGGGGATTTTATTTTAAAATTGGACTTGAAGGAGCACATTTGGTCTCGTTTTGGTCTGATTGAGCTCTAGAAAATTATTGTAATTTGTATTTTATTATCGTATTTTAATTATGTCTTTAATTTTATTTTAATTATTGTAATGTTTAATTTTATTTTTAATGAAATTGAAAATTTTAAAATAAAAGTGTAGAAATATGAATTTTGTGGAAATGATGATTTAAGCACCCACCTAAGACACAATGCATTGGAGAGGGGTGTGTCTTAGGTGGGGTCCACTCCTAAGACACCCCTCTAAGACACCACCATTGGAGTTGCTCTTAGTGTCTACAGCAGCGATGCATGTGGGTTCCGTCTGTGGCAATTCAAGCAGCAGCAACGACGCGAGGTTTGGTTGCAGATGGAGGTCGAGGACTGGGTGGTTAAGGCGAATTGGGCTTGGATTGATTTTCTTTTTTAGATTTTAGTTTTGTAATTTAAAATTCAAATTTTCAAAATTTTAAAATACTAGTAAATTCTAATTTAAAGTAATAAAAGGATATTTTGGTAATAGTGTTTATAATTAATATATTATTATTTTATGATTATAATTAATTTTAATTTAAGTAAAATGATTATTTTAATATTTACCTCATAAGCATCTTAGTTATAAATTATGAAAAAAAATATGATTAATTGCGACTAGGAAAAGTATGTTAATCATATAGTATGCACAAAATATAGTCAATGTTTTACTGAAAACTGATAGTAAATTATTATATTAGTAATGATAAAATCATAAAAATAATTGTTTGTCTCTCAATAACAAGTACAGTTTGTCTCTCAATAAGCTTTCATCCAAGTATACCCACTTGGAATCTCAAAGGGATCCATTTGGTCAGCGCCGCCACTACTACTACTGCTCTCTTTCTTGGACGACGGTGATGAGAACACCACGTCACTGCTGTAATCATCGTCGTCGTCATGCCCTGGACTTGACGGCGGAGTGTGGAAATCTTCCTCAGCCGCTTGTAGCTCTATGAATTTCGTGAATGTTATCACCACTCTCACTGTCGGAACCACAGGTATCGATATCTGATTTCACAAACCCAAACCCAGAATATTAGTAATTCAAATACAATAAATTAGCAATTGAGTTAAGGGCAAATGGTTTTTAATACCCACTTTTATAATACATCTATCAAATCTACCCACCTATATAAAACATCTATGAAAAATACCCACTTCATAACCCTTATATTTAATTTCTCTTTATCTTCCATCTTTTGCCTAATTAAGCTTGACTGGTATATCGGCTGGAAACTTTCCTCGTGCCCGATAGGTTACTCTGTAATCTGGGTCTGGACTGTGAGACAACGCCACGTACTGTTAAGCAAAAAACGATTTAATTGATTCTTGTTCAAATTGATCCCGCGCTTCTCAAAATGGTATCAGAGCGGATTTTTATAGAGGAATTATATTATTTTTAATTTATTTTATGATTAACCTTTGGGATTAACCTATGTGGGCATTAAATTGGAATGGATCCGGACGAATGTCCGAGATATCTTGTTTACAGGATATATTTCCAAATTTTGGAAAGAGAAGCTAGTCACCTAATGGGTGAATTACGATGGTGTTGGAGAGCACTTATGCTCAACATTACCGAAGACGAGGAAACGGTTTGTGAGATCATTACGGACTTTCGAGGGCATCTCGATGCCCTAATAGAGAATGCTGCGGCCAAAGCAGCAAACCGACGAGCCAGAACCAACCTCCATCAACAATATCATATTTGATGGAACCAAAAAACAAGGCGGGAGTAGCTTATCCAAGCTACCACAAGATCGAGCCAGACTCTTCCGAGAATGTCAACTTGCGGGAGATTCAAAAAACGGTGGAGTATTACGGCAACAAGCTGTATGAGCTACCGATGGAGATGAGCAAAATATCACTCAAACAAGAGGAAATACTAACCCTCTTGCGTGATATCCATAAAAGAGTGGAGGAGATCGAACGGCGAAAACCATGTTCCGGAAAAATTCGGAATCAATGGTCCAAAGACCCAACGCATCTATCTCTATTTGATGCAACACCCAAGGAGTTGCAGCCGAAGGATATAATCCGAATCATGAAAGGCAAATATCATGAATAGCCTTGACAGAATCGGATTAGAAGATCTACAAGAGTTAGTAGAATCTTTTGCTAACCTCAATATGGTTGATCTAAAGATGAACCAAGGAGATGAGGTTCCCAAAACCGAGCCTCAAGAAGGAGAACCGTCGAAGAAGGGGTCAGCTCAAGACGATGCAGGCCAGTTCCAACGAACCAGACGACGGAGGCCACAGATGCAGGATACTCCTGTAGGAAAGGTCACACTGGAACCAGTCCATCCATATGGATTGATTCTCAACCTCGACGAAGCCAGTTTCAAAGAATGGGAGGGTCTCATCGACGAATGGGCTTCATCATTAAAAGTCGTGATTGCCACAATTGATTACGACAAAAAAGAATTTGCCATGACATGGGAGGAGTTGTTTAGTAATCCGTCAATGTATGAAATCATTAAGGAGACTACTAAACAGATTAAAATCCATTTCTTGGGAATGGGTTTTTCCGAAGGATCCGCAGAGGAGAAGCGCAAGAAATATCAACAGGCACTTTACAATCTAAGATTAATGGTGCTAGAGCCAAAAGCTCTCGATGAATTTCTGCGCCTATACACCCTATATGTCCATATGGGGGATGTTGAAGATCAGAAGGCCATGGACCTTTTCTTCCCAAAGTTTCCAAGTCCATGGAGGGAGATGCTCATCAATGAGTATGTTTCACCAGGAGGATATCCACTTGATAGCGCGTCAAGGAGGATGTCTTATGTCCACAAGAAGCTGTCCGAATGGTGCCAGAAGGCAGCGGACCAGAGGAATCTCAAGAGATTGAGGAGACTCAATAAGAAATCTCCATTGATGTGCGACAACATTGATCTTCCAACAGAGATTGGTGCTGAATTGCTATATCAAAGGAAGAGCCGAAAGAAACATAGGTACCAACCCTATGAAAGAAAGTCCAGAAGAAGTTCTTGGAAGCCAAGAACTATGTGGACCCGACAGAAGGCACGCTCCTACAAATCAGGCCAACGGAGTGGACCATCAAGAAACCGATTCTCAAATCAAAAGAGAATCCCGGCGAGAAAAACTTTCAGGCGTACTCAAGCCAAAGCAAATGAAAGTTTCAAGGATTGCAACTGCTGGTCGTGCGGTGCAAAGGGGCATATCTCTACCAATTGCCCCGACAACGAGAAGAAAGGGATAAAAATATTCGAATCCACACAGGATATCGAAGATGCTATCTTTTACCAGAATCTGATACCCGTGTATCAGTTTGAAGATATATCCTCTGATGAGAGCATATATGAGCAAGAAGAAGTCTTTAGTTCTGAAGATTCGGAGATGACCGATGGATCAACCGGAGACGAGTCAGATTAAAGAAGAACACGAGGTCCACCACATCCAGAAGGAGGATCAGAATGGATTCACTAGCCATTTTCTGATTCCACAGGAAGAAGTGGTGAAGAAGCTCGTGAAGAAACTCAATAGGGAAACTGGAGAGGTACAGACCTACCAAGGGTTTTCCAATGGAAGATTGAATCGAGTTTTAAATAGCTTGATTCCATCCAAGAGGAAGCATCATGTCTTTTTTGGTGTCACAAACCGAGAAATGGCGCTTCCAATTGAGATTACAAGTAATCAAGTGGAGATCCAGCTGGTTCCAGCCGAAGATATTATGCAGGATCTTAAGAAAATGAAGCCAGAAGTCGCAAGCACGATGAAATGGATTCATATTGGAGCAATTCAGTTGGTAATCAAATCGTCCCTCTCCCCAGGGACAGACCAACTAATTGACGTCGCACTTTGCGACAAAAGAATTAGAGATGCTAGAGCATCAGTTCTTGGAGCATTCTCGGGCAATCTCTATGCCAAGAGGATTATAACCGAGTTCTACCCACAGATCGCTTATAATCTACAGGATTCATCCTTCAGCCGAGCCCTGACCCTCTATCAGGACTACAAAAAGAAGGAGCTTATGACGGGAGGAAATAGGCCATACTCACTGACTTATCAAGTCTCGTATGCCTTATCAAATTCCCATCACACGGAGTTATTTCTGGGAAAAGAATTTATTGAAATTCCAGAAATATTCAAGGAGGTTGCCAAGGCAGTCAATCCAAAACGAGTGGAGATTCCTCAGATCGGAGAAATCGACATCGATATTGGAGACAAGCAGGTGCTCAGCCATACCCAGAGTCTCAGATTGGGAGCACCAAGGTTATCATTCCAAGGAAATAGGCTATCTTCAGGGCCTATAACAAGAAGTTTTTCTCATTCGTATGAGAGAAGGGCGATTCAGGAAACACCAGTTCTGGACATGAGAATCAAGCTCAAATGTCCCGAAGGATGGAGACAAGTTTCCACAAGATTTGATACAACAAACAGGGAAAACAAGTTTCCTTGTAGTTCGTTGTATTATTTGGCAAATCCAGGCGACAACCGATACATCGGAACTCTGGAGGTTGGAGGTTTTGAAATCCAAACCGAAGGCCAAGCCGGACAAGAAGCAGATGTCCTGATCTTAGGACGAGATTTCCTTAACAAATATAAACCATGGTCATGGAAGTCAGGAGGAATGGAGATTACAATTGGACGCCAAAGAGTGATGATCCAATGACAAGTCCATTCTCAATATACATCTCTGTAGGGATGTTATACGAGAAATACAAAGCAGAATATTTTGCTGCTTATGTGGATTCAGGAGCAGGAATCTGTACAGCAAAACGAGGAGTCTTTCCAGCAGAAGTTGAAGAAGAACTGCCTCGAATTGCAGGAAGGGATTTCTCCAAAAAGATATTGCTTCTATCAAAGGGAGTAAAACAAACGGAAATATTGATCGGCGGAGCAGGTCAGACACCTTGGTACAAGGTCAAGACTCCACCAATTTATTTCCATGATACCGGAGCAGATATATTATTCGGAAATAATTTTCTGCAAAACTTCAAGCGGTATATACAAGACAATGAAGCCAGGAGGCTAGTGTTCACAACCAATTGTGATCACAAGATCATTGTGCAAAGGCTCAATGGAGCTTTTCATCGCTCAATGCCAATCAAATTCCGCAGCAAGCGTGGTGATGATGGCAGACTCCGGAGACCCCAAATGAAGGATCAAAGGAGATTCGGAGAAGTTTTGCTCAAATGCAGAACTGAGGGATTCCCAGATCTCTCCGAGGAAGAAATTCAAATCCTCAAAGTGTCCCTGATATCACACCAAGATATCAAGGAAGAAGAACAGGTGTCCATTGCCGACGTCAAAAGGAGGATTCAGAAGTGTTACCATGAGAATCCTTTGGCATGGTGGGACAAGAACCTGCTCAAAGCTACCTTGAAAGTTAAAACTGGAAAGGAGCATGAGTTTGTAAGGTTCAGACCTATCCTGATGAACACTCAAGATCAACAGGATATGAGGAGCATAATCAAGGAACACTTTGATTTGAAGCTGATCGAACCAGGGAAGTCGCCTTACAGCAGTCCTGGATTTCTGGTGAGAAATCATGGGGAGATCAAGCGAGGAAAGCCAAGATTGGTCATTAATTATAAAGGAATTAATGACATTCTTGAGTTTGACGGATACTTCATCCCAAGTAGAGAACACCTCATCAACTGCATCAGAAGTGCAAGGGTATTCTCAAAGTTCGATTGCAAATCAGGCTTTTACCAGATTCGCATGGAGGAAGGGAGTAAGAAGTTTACAGCCTTCTCAACTCCACAAAGACATTATGTCTGGAATGTCATGCCAATGGGGCTAGCCAACGCGCCTCAGATATTCCAAAGAAAGATGGATAATCTCTTCAAAGATTATTCTTCGTTTATGTTTGTTTAAATTGATGACATTCTTATTGCATCAAAAAACATTCATGAACATGTCAGGCATCTGGAGATCTTTGCGGATGTTTGTCAACAAGAAGGACTAGTGCTGTCTGAAAAGAAGGCAGTCATAGCCACCCAGAAGATGGAGTTTCTGGGAATTGAGATCGATGAATCTGGAATAATTCTACAAGAACATATTGTAGAAAAAGTCCAGAATTTCCCAGAGGATCTCAAGGAGAAGAAGCAGCTCCAAAGTTTTCTCGGAGTTGTCAATTTTGCAGGGATGTTTATCAAAAACCTTGTAGAACAGAGAAAAGTCTTCAGTCCACTACTGAAGAAAGATGTTCCATTCATATGGAAGGAGGAGCATCGGGAGGGTATGAAGAAGTTGAAAGAGATTTGTAAAAATCTCCCGAAACTTTCAATACCACAAGACGAGGATGAATTGGTCCTCTACACCGACGCGAGTGATTTCTGGTGGGCAACTGTGCTCACAAAGATCACCCCTTATGGAGAAGAACCTTGCAGATACTGTAGCGGTCTTTTCTCCGACAACGAAGCTGTGCGATGGCACATCAACGAGAAAGAATTCTTTGCAGTGCGAAAGGCGTTTAAAAAATGGCCGCTTTTCTTACTTGCTAAAAAATTCGTTTTGAAAGTAGATAACACTAACGTTAAAGCTTTCTTAACAAAAAAGATAGAATCTAAACCTAAAAAGGCTAGATTGCTTAGATGGCAAGCAGAATGCCAATATTATGATTATGATATTGTCATTTTGAAATCTGATCAGAATGTTCTTGCAGATTTCCTTACAAGGGATGGAGCTCCCTGAAGTGGAGGCCATCGAGGCAAAACAGGCGCAGCTATTTGAAAGTCTAGAGCTGCTACAATAAGAATGGCAAAAGTGTGTTCTACACACCAAACAAGCGGGAAAGATACAAGCGGCTGACGAAGCCCAAGTATCCAACCAAATTGATGCTTGCTTCATGAAGATGTTCAATATTCAGGAAGTACTCAACAAGCCGCTCTTGCGCGTTATCCGAGAAGATCGGATTAAAGCAATGCTTTCCGTACAGGGCGGATTACCTGTAGCAGGGGATTCAAGTACCCCTAGCACAAGTCCTGAGGCGATGGTTTCACAGCCGGACCCTCGAGGAAAAGATGTTGTTAAGGGGTCACACCCTGAATCAACATGTCAACCCTCCACCTCTGGGGTAAAAGAGGAAGAGATCAATCTTAGGCCAATGACAGGCCAAATTAAGGTTGATACTGATTTTATTGAAATTTCTCCTTCTTGGCAGATGTATCAAGACAGGTGGGAGAAACTTCTCACAAGGAAGGGCATTAATCCGGGAAATTGCCGGGTTGATGTTGCAGGAAAATACCCTCGGGTTTGGACGACTCCAGGAGCCAATCCAAACGACGTCAAAGAATGGTATGAGTTTGGGGCGTTGGCCTCAGTTTATACCACCTCCCCAGCCTTTACCGAGATCAAGGGTCTACCCAAATGGATCCAGAAAACGGTGTTTGATGCATGGGAGAACAACGAGTCCCTCAAACGGGGAGATGTTCTGGAATTGTACTTTTTCAGTGCAGCGCCAGAGCCAGTTGAAAAAGGAATCCGTGAAGCTTTCCACTTCATCAAGCTTCGGAGACCTGACACGGGAGCCCTGAACCGAATCAAAGTTCCCGATTTCCAGGCCGCAATCGTCTCAACATACAAGGAGGACCAAATCTCCACTAGACGAGCATGGGGCCTATGGGTCTGTCTCACAGAGATGGACAAAATGAAGTCCAGATTCAAGTTCTACCAAAGTTCGGATCTGGGAACGTTCCTGGTTAACACAATGACGGGAACTACGACCCCTTTTGCCGAAAAATCTTTCGAGAAGAAACGACAAATGTTGTGGGAAAACAAGATAGCGGGGAGCCAGGAGACTCGTCGCAAATTTTGCAATATGGCTCATCTGGGCCATTGGATTGAGAAAGTCTGCGATCAATGTTCATCGCAGAAGGAGCCAGAATTCGGCAAAGGATTCTACCCGAAGCCTGACAGAAGGAGGTTCCGGTCTGATGAACATGATGAGCATCAGACTCCAAAGGGAAGGACACCTCGGGCACCAAAAAAGTAAGGTGGCCGACAAAGCAAAGTGAATCATGTGATTCACAGCAAGGATCGCACCCACAAAAGAAACGACAAAAGTGGGTGGAATGACAGGAGGACCACTCACCAAACGCTCCAGGACAAACGTGAGTGGAAGGGAAAAGTAGCCGGCCCCTACCAGCATTATCACAAAGCGATAAAGCAAGGGTCCAGCACCATGTGATGGCACTAACCAAGTGTCGGTAATATTGGCCGACAAAAGAAAGTGGAGGTCACATTCAAGAAAGCTGGCCACGAAGAAAGAATCCGAGGCCAACAACCGAGCAATAATAGAGGGGTTCAAACCTCTATATAAACACAAGCTCTGGAAAGAAGAAGGCATCCGAAAATCACAACACATTTTCACACACCACTTTCTCTCTCTAGAAAAATTTATCTTTGTAATTTTAATTTTTGTTTTCAAAGTTTTTCGTTTTAGTTTTAGTTTCCTTTTTATTTTTATGTACACAAGTATTAGCTACTATGAGTAGCTAAACAAGTTAGTCTCCTCCCTTGAGGAAGATTTATGAAATAAATTAATTATTATATAATTCCTCTATAAACGCTTAGTTTTTGTCCAACTATTCCGATTGAGTAAAAATATTTTCTTTATTTTTCCAACAAAGTATTGAGTCGGCACTTAGTGAAGGAGAAGGGTTGCAACCATCTCTTGCGAGTGTGTGGTTGGTGCGTGCCGGGTAGGTAGACGAGCCGTAAAATGCAACAGAACTGACTCCTGAAGAAGACCAGTCGACAAAGGTATAATGTTGGTTAAATTTAAGAATTATTTCGAAGTGTTACGGAAGCATGTTGGGCCTGATTATGTCTTTTTAGACTAGTTTTAATTTGAACATGAAATGGTTTAATGATGGATTTGTAGAGGATTTGTTGAAGGGTAGTTTTGTCATTAATTATGAGTTGGGTATGGTTGATATGTGTTTTGTGAAAGTGGGTATTTTTTATAGATAAGTTATGAAGGTGGGTATTTTAAATTTTGACCCTTGAGTTAATATATCAAAATAGTGATTTCTTTTTTTATATTCCAACTAGTCACAAAAATAAGAAAAAAGTAAAAAAAATATTTTTCTTAAAAGTAAAATTAGTTACAAAATAATTATTTTTATTAGTTAATTATCAATCTCCAATTAATTTTTAGAGTTTATTAAAAAAAAATGACAAGTGAAATTTAATTAAGGGGATTTATTACCTTGACCGGAAAAGTCCTAGGCGGGAAGGTGGTGAGCAGCACCTCCCTCATCCGTTTAACGGCGGTAAGCTTCTTGGACAGAATATCCAACAAGCGGTGCAGCTCCTCCGTCTCCAACGGGAATTGCTCCGTGAGCCACAGCATCGGCCGCAGATTCTTCTTGAACGCAGGCTCCTGCGCCTTCTGCGATTCCTCACCTGGCGGCTCCCCGGCCGCCGGCAGCTTGCACTCGCGCAGCGTGAGCACCACGTTGTGCATCTCGTAAACCCTAGACTTCCACTTCCCGACGTTCTCGGCCCTATCCTGGCGTCGCCAGTTCTTGCAGGCGACGAGCTGCGCCTTGGAGACGTCGACGCTGGGGCGGGAGACGCTGGTGGCGTTGCAATCCTTTGCGATCTGCTCCTTGCTGAGCGGCGTTCCGATCTTCTTGTCGTACTCGGCCACGAGGACCTGCTTCTTGTCGTGCTTCACCACCAGGAGGCATCCCCGCGGCACGTCGGGGCGGTCCACGTCGTTCAGGAAGAGGTAGCTGTTGTTGCGGCGCTTGAAGTTGAGCCCGTCGAAGCCGGCGAGGGTGGCGTCGGTGCGGAGGTTCCCGGCGCGCTTCCAGATGCGGTAGGTGTCGGAGGGGGCCACGCGGTCGATGAAGGGGATGATGGAGCTCTCGAAGTGGAACGAGATCTCCATGTAGAAGTCGCGCATGCGGCGGAGCCCGCCCACGATGCGCGGGAGCCGCCGCCGCCACGTGTATTGGGTGTAGAGGTGGCCGTGGTGGACGAGGATCGGGGCGATCTCGCGGCAGCGCCGGAGGAGGGCCTCCTGGAGGGCGTCCCACCCGGAGGAGTTATGGAGGGAGATTTTGGCCCCCGCGGCGGCCAGGATGCGAGCGGCTTTCACGTCGTTCAGGCGGACGGCGACGTGGAGCGGGGTCTCCTTGAGGGGGTTGTCGCGGCGGTCGAGGACGGCGGAGATTTGATCGGCGAGGCGCTCCTCCGCGATGGATTCGGGTTCGGTGTGGATGGTGTTGGCCGCGTGGAGTTTGGGCAGGGAGGCCACGATCTTCGTTAGGGTGGCGTGATCGCCTGTGGCCACCGCGTAGTGGACGGGGCTGTCGGCGTAGTCTTCTGCCACCACGGCGGCGGTCACGAATGTCGGGGGCTTCGCTGATGACTTGGACATTTTTATGATTTCTCTTCTTTTTGAAATTACTCAACTTCAGACAATCGTGCAATAGCTGCTACAGAAATGATAGGAGAAAGGAAATTGGAAAAAAAAAAAAAAAAACTGTTAAACTTTTTGCATGAGCTCAAAAAAACCAAGGGCATCCAAGTTAAGTTTTAACCGTAGGACAGTGAAAACAGGACTGCCACACAACACATAATAAAAGGATCTAATGTTGGATAAATCTAATAATTATAGTAGCCAATTAAGTGCCCCACTTTCGGTTTCTAAAAAACAAAACACTGCCCCACTTTCAATTTTCTACTACTTCCTCTTCTCTCTGTCCATTAAATAAACTCACATGGCGCGAAAATTAAGAAAATTGTTAAAAATATTATGAGTGAAATAAAATGATAATTAACAAAAATGATAAAAAAATATTATAAAGTGGGCCTGTGAATAATAAAGAATAGTACATATAAAATATAAAAGTGATAAAAGTATTATAGGATGGGATCATAAGTAGTAAAAGATACTCCCTCCGTCCCACGAATCTTGACACGTTTGGTTTCGGCACGGGAATTAAGAAGTTGTAGATTAGTATTTTAAGTGTGTAATTAATAAAGTATAAAAGTGATAAAGTACGAGAGAGAAGGTAATAAAAGTAATAAAGTAGAATAGAGAAGATAATAAATGTAATAAAGTAGGAGAGAGAAGATAATGATTATTACCCAAAATGGAAACGTGTCAAGATTCGTGGGACGGAGGGAGTACTAAATATAGAATATAAAAGTGATAAAGGTGTTGTGGGTATGACCCATGAATAGTACTCTCCCCGTCCCATTGGGTTTGTCCCATTTGGTTTTGACACGATTATTAAGGAGAGTATGAATAGTGTTTTAAGGTAATAAAGTATAAAATTGATAAAATAGGAGATGGAAGGTGATAAAGTAAGAGAGAGAGAATGTAATAAAGTGATAAAGTAGGAGAAAGAAGGTAATTAAGAATTCTTATTGTTTAGTCGTTAATTGTAACTATTTATAGAAATGAGACAAGATCGGTGGGACAAACAAAAAATGAATACGGGACAAGATCAATGGGACGGCGGGAGTAAAAGGTAATAAATATAGAAAAAGTCAGAGGGTATAGTTATCCAAAAAATAGAATAAGAGTTTATTTCATGTACAAATATTTAAGGGCAAGTGAGAGTTCATTTCGTGGACAGATGGAGTATATTTTTTCATATATTATTTTCTTTAGTTTTAATTTTATAGTATGTTTTAAATTTAATTTTATAACTATAAATTAGAATCTATTTCATTTAGTTAGGGTATAATTATTTTTAACATTTAATCTCACTCTTGATTATTATTGGACCGATAAATCCAAAGTTATAGTAGTATATAATTTTTCTAAATTTTAATTTCTATAAGTAAAATTTTAGTGTGATTCATAATATTATAATAAATCTTATTTATTAGTGCGTGTTTGGTAGTTTATATATGACCTAATTAAATACCAACTCGGCAACATCAGTCGTTTGGTAGGCAGTATTAATAATGTTGGAAGCCCAAGTTTAGCGGCGGCATGTTCCATTTTTTACTGTCTCAATAGGAAAATGGATATCGCCCCCAAGGTCCCCCCACCTCAAATGAGATCTTCTGTCCCAAAATATAGTCATACTAGTTTACTTGGTTACTACAGTGTTTCTTATTAGAATTCAGATTTCCAAAATTAACCTTTGTTTTCAAATTTGAAGCATAGACATTTATTCTTTGATTTTTGAAACACAGCGTCGAGTCAGGAGGGTGTTGACTATTGCGGCGTCGCCGACGGTAGTTCGATGCTATTGACCATCCGACGCAGAGGGAGAACTCGGGCGGCAACCCCTGTTGGTGTTAGTTTTAGTCAAAAGTAGAGGGACGCGGCGACGTCAATGCCTAGATTTTGGGGCTAGGGTTCAAGCGATGGCGGTTGGCCGGTGTGTGGGTATTTTATGTGCTCACAGAATAAGAGAGGGGATCGAGAAGGAAATTAGGGATAACGACGGCGGTGGCATTTGGTTGACTGTCGACGCCGGTTTTCACGGAGGGAGAGACGGTGATAGGTGTGTCTTCGCCTGCTGTTGCCCCAAATCTAGTCAGGTTGCAACTTCATCAATCTTTGGTCCATACTTCGAGCACATCCAAGAACATGCAAGGCCATTCCCGAAACAGCTTCGAAATGATCTGAAAATGGTGTTTGGAATTGTATTTATGGCCTTGATGTTAGAGTTGATTGGAATTGTAATAGGAAAGCTCCTCCAGTTGGCTTGGTAGGTTGGTACATGTGTTTTTTGGTGTATATGAATTGCCGGTGTTATTTAGCTAACCAGCTTAAATTCTTGTTCTTGTTTAGCACAACTTGGGGCAGGCAGCCTAGGGGATGCTCGATTGTCTGGCGTGAAATTCCCTCCAAAAATATTGTTGATGTCGCGCATCCCGATACTGGCATTACCAAAGATGCTACCGAGGAAGGGGAGCCTAAATCCCCTAATAGTTTGCATTCGGCTCAAGTTGGTGGCGCTGTGACTTTTAATCCCTTCGCCATTCTGGCGACTGAGGGAGATGATAGGGATATTGTCACGCCATGTTCTCCTACCACCGCGAGGCATCAGGTCCTGCAATCGGCGGTTGCTTCTGAGCCGAGTCGGAATGAGACATTGGATGGGATGCCTCCTTCGGCGATTGATTGTCCAGTTTCAAACTTGGCTTCTACTGTACTTGATATGCAGATTGCTAACGTCACCCTGACGCACTATAGCAGTCCAAATCTAGCTTTGATTGTGACGCCATGAAAGGCAATGATGGAGGATCCCCCCTTAACTCGCGGGCGAGGGCGTCCAAAGGGTGCTACCAAGAAGGGGAGGGTTTCTGATTCCTTTATAAAGCACCGGCTCCGACGTATAATCAAGAATGGTATGTCTTCAGATATGAGTAAAACCAGAGAAACAACGGGCCATGCTGCTAGTGCCGTTTTACAAGGTGTAGGCGCAGTTCTTGACATTTCGTCGCCGGTGGAGTTCTTGAATAAAGTGCAACATGCTCAGGCTGGAGGTGCGATTCTGCAAAAAATTTTAATTTGTTATTCTTTCAACGCACCTCGATCTATGTCGGTTGTGGTTTCTAAAAGATGGGAGATATGTTGGATGACGAAGATTCTTTGGACGAGGAAGACCCTCTAAATATTTTCTCATAGTCTTGGTTTGTTTGTTTTTCGGTCACCCGTGGTTTCTTGCGGGTGTTTTCGCCTTTTTTTTGTTTTTGCCTCTAGACGAATCTTTTTTCCTTTTTTTAATAATATTTCTATTTCAACAGTTTAGCACAACTTGGTCTTGCTATTAAGTACTCCCTTCGTCCACGAATTAAAACTCCATTTCATGTTCGGCACAGAAACTAAGAAAGCTAATAAAGGTGTTGTGAGTGAAATATAAGGGTAGTTGACTAAAGTGATAAAAGTAATTTGACTAAAGTGTTAAAGGTGTTGTGTAGTGGGTCCACTAGTGATAAAGTGTAATAAATATAAAATATAAAAATGATAAAATTATTATAAGATGGATCCATTAGTGACAAGTGGTAGTAAATATAGGAAAAAAAGAAAAGTAAAAAAGTACAAAAAATACAATAGAGCTTCAATTGATGGACAAAAATTTAAATGCAAATAGTGTTTTAATTCGTGGACGAAGGCAGTAATACTTTTATTCGCAATTTTTGTTGTTTTTTATACTTGGCAGTTTGTAGCTACAGCTTGGCATACGGATATTGTGAATCGTCTATTTATGGGGCTATGTTAATAATTTTTGAAATTTCTCCATATTATATTTATATATTGTAAAAATCCTATGTAATTTTTTTTCACTCTGTTGGCGTGCATTGCTGGGTTTGTGATGGAAAATCAAGAAGATAATGGGTGCTTTAGTTCAGAAAATGAAAGAGGACAACAATGTAGTTTCACGCCCCTTTCTCGAACCTTAACACATCTACCAAACACCCCCTCATCTAATCCAGTGTTTTTAATTTTGGTTATCAAACACGTAACTAAATTATCTAATGTATATATATACTCCCTCCGTCCCATAAGCTTAGGCTTGTTTTCATTTTTTGAATGTCCCATTTATATAGGCTTGTTTCCATAAAAAGTAATATTTTTTTACTCATTTACTATTATATCCCTATTTAATTCTTTAATTTACTCCCACTTTAATACATCATTATATAATAAATATGGACATACTAGGAAATTTACTTATATATTTTCATTTCCAATGATTTTTCTTAATCTTTGTGAAAATCCCAATCAGCCTAAGCTTATGGGACGGAGGGAGTATATATATATATATATATATAAGCACAACCACTTTTGAAAATAGCACGTTATATTTTTTCGCCAAAAATTATCTTACTATTTTTGAAAATAATTTTTTGTTTCTAATTTTTTTTAGTCATTTCATCTACTCTAGGTCATACATATATTTTTGTATTAGAATTTTTTATATTCATATAATTTATCACATTTTCATAGTTTTTACCGTGTAGTTCTTATTTAAAATGAAATTATAGCTTAACATTATCTTATATGACCATCAAATGTTCAATTAATATATGTATAATATTTAGTCATCGGTGAGTCTCGCATATCTTTAGAGAAGGGAATGTTGTAATAGCCTGTATTATTACTTGTAATTTTTCTGGGATTTTCAATACAAAATAAAGGAGATTGTGTGTTGATAGATATTAAAGAAGATAGGAGGAACGAGGTAAGATAGAAGATGAGAGATAATTCATTTCTTAGGGTTTTCTCAACCCATGCATGTACAATATATATACTCCCCAAACTAAGGAAAGTGGGCCCTGATCACTAATTTTTTAGCAACAAATATCGCAACTAACACGATGCAATTGTAGCAAATAATCAGTAACCGAGTATCGTATCCACAGGGACTATTATAGCGAATCACTCTAAGTAATCCTAATTAAACTCTAGTAATATTCAGGCAAACGAAAGAAGGAAAGTTTAATTAACTTAAACTAAAACGCAAATAACAATAATTAAAAGATCGTAGGAAAAATCAAATATAAAAGACAACTGATCCTAGGGTAGTAAATTTATTAACTAAATCTATGCAATAAATCTATTAATCCTATGTACCAATTTAATCCAGTTATGATGAGAGATCACTTAATTAATCAATTACTCTCGCTAGAGCAGCAACGATCGTAGATTAGTAAATTATCTATCTCCGTTAGGTCTCAAGAAAATCTACTAACTCCCAATAGCTCCTAAGAATAGCTCCCTATGATCCACCTATCTCCGCTAGGTCTCAAGGTTAAAATCATATCATACATTCCTGAATCCGCTAAACAGTTATCTCCGCTAGGTCTCAAACCGAATAGCTAAACATGCAAACTATTGGCCAAATAATTCACAAGAATTTAAGCACCAGGAATTATGAATCATAAACTGGAAGGCACAAAGGTATTAACAAATAAATCACATAAATTCAATCAACTATTTACAAACCCTAGAATCAGCTAAAGGAAACTAGCCAGACATAGTAAAATAAAACATAAACATAATTAAAAAGAACGCAATTGTAAAAACTGAATTATATAAAAACCGAATAAAAACGATTGTAGCGACTTGAATCTTCAATCTTGATCCAAGCCTTGAAAACTGAAAAGCAATAAAATTCTAAAGCTATAAAACTGAAAATATGAATGCTAGGGTTCGGGGGTCTTGTCCGCCAATAGGTCAAAAGAGGACCTATTTATAAGCTTCAGATTTCCTTCGAATCACCATGGAAGTTGCCATGCAAAGTAGAATTCTAAAGGTAATAGAATCGTGTAAAAAAAGGCAACTTTCCAGCTGGATGCGCACTCCGGAAAATACTCCTACTCTCGCTGAATTCACAACTCTCGCCAGAGGAATGGATGTCACCAGGGTAACGGGTCGCGCCAGAGAAATGACGATTTCTCTGCTTGCGCCAGAGGAATGGGTTGCCAGCGGAATGGAGATTTCTCTGGCCTCGCCAGCAGAGCGGTGATTTCTCTGACTCCTCGATTCCGTTGTAATGGACTTTTCTCCCCTCTGCTCTGGCTATTGACTCCTCTGGTGATGACTTCGCTACACTGGCTTCTTGATTTCGCTGACTCCAGAGAAATGGCGATTTCTCTGACTCCAGAGGAATGATCATTTCTCTGCTCTGGAGACTTCGGTTCCTCTGCTCTGGAGACCAGAACACCTAGAAAATGCCAAATTCATCCAAAATTCTCCAAAACTACATTCTTCTATCTCGAAAGCCTAAATCTCCTGCAAAGCATAAAATACACCATAAATGCACCAATTTCCAGAAGATTATCTTAAAACATGCACATACAAACCCTTAAAAATAGAGTAAATTAAGCATAAATCAGGCCCAATATTAAAAAGCTAAACAAAACAAATACACCAACTATTATAAAAGATAAAAGGATAGCACCAAAGAAACCAAGTGCCTCCCAAAATTCTTTCTGGGCCGTGGGCCTCCTCAGCCACATTTGGCCTTTGGACTGTCGACCTCCCTGCCCAGACCTATCTCAAACTCAGCTCCATTCCCACCAACAGTTAAGCTTTCGTCTTCCTTCCCCAAATTCCCAGCCTTCTTCACCGCCGTTTCCGACGACATCCTCTATTTCCCGTCTCGCTTCTTCTACTTCTTTGCCCCCTAAATTAATTAGGTTCATGACAATACTCCCCTATTTTTCAGATCTTTGACCGCAAGGATGGACAACATCAAATTTCCGGCGAAGGATCTTCAGATCTATCCACTCTGCTGTCTCGGCACTACTCGTCGTCCACTGCACAAGGCCCTGACGGATCTCCTTCCCGTCACAAACAAGGGAGCGGTAGTCAAGAATAGAGAAAGGCACCACCTTGAAATGGCCGTCCACATCAACTACTGGAAGCTCAGTAGAAGGTATGATGTGTTTACCCAAGCATTTTTTAAGCAATGAAACGTGAAAGACTGGGTGAATTTTTGAAGAATCCGGCAGCTGGAGTCTGTAAGCGACCTCACCAATTTTCTCTTGAACTCTGTAGGTTCCATAATATTTCGCGGCGAGCTTCAAGTTCTTCCGGAGCATTACGGAGTTCTGCCTATACGGTTGCAGCTTAAGGTAAACAAAATCGCCAACATCAAAACTTCTCTCACTTCTGTGATTATTAGCATAAGAAGCCATTCTTTCCTGGGCCAAGATCAGATTTTTTTTTAATATATTGACCATGTCCTGCCGTTGTTAGACCCATTCTTTCACTTCTTGATTAGGAGAACTCAAGTACGCCTTTAGACCAGTGTGTGGTGGTGGAATTCCATAGAGAGCCTGATAGGGTGAGCATTTCAAGCCACTGTGGTAGCTAGTGTTGTACCAGTATTCGGCTAAAGATAACCACTTTACCCACTTTTTAGGAGTAGCTCCAGCCATACACCATAAATAACCTTCCAAACAGTGATTAACCCTCTCCGACTGACCATCTGATTGTGGATGATACGCAGTGGTCATATCCAATTTAGTTTCCATTGCTTTAAAAAGCTCCCTCCAATATTGGCTGGTGAAAACCTTGTCTCTATCAGAGACAATACTGACAGGAGGCCCATCACTACAAAAAAATGCACGATTACCGACGGCATTATAAGGCACGGCCGCCAGTGAAAAATGCTACCGACGGCGGCGCCGTCAGCAACTTTCCGTCGCTAATCGGCTCGTCGGCGCAATTAACGGAGGCGCCGCCGCCAGCATTTTCGCCGTTGAACGGCGGAGAGTTGCCGGAAAATTGCCGTCGGTAATTAGCGGCGGTGCGATAGCCGTCGGTAATTTCCACCGGACGGCGGTGGCGCACACGCCGGAGTTGGCCAAGGTATTACCGAGGCAATATGCCGTCGCTAATTACCGACGACATTTTGCCCTCGGTAATATTTTTTAATTTATTTATTTTATTTTATTTATTTATTTATTTATTTTATTGTATATCCACAATTTATTTCCGTATTTATACAGTATTGCATAATTTAGACGAACTTTCCAGTCGGTCACCCATCTTAGTTGTGCTCTAAGTCAAACACACTTAACCTTGAAGTTCTTTACGAATGGTCAACAGTACAGAACACTCGTATTATTGATATATATATAGTATCTATTAATTCATTTACAGTCTACTTCAATATACAATATCATATATATTCATAACCTTAGAATATGTCGAGATGATATACAAAAAATGTTGTTAATTACGGATTTGGCTCGTTTCCGTTATCTATTTTTATGTCGGAAAAATATTTATTTATTAATTTATTATTAATTTTCAATAATTTATTTATTTATTTTTTTATTTTATTTTATCAATCTAGTTTATACACCATAAGTATTTTATCAATCTAGTAAGAATGTTGAATTCTTACTAGGAATATTATCTTAGATTAGTGATGAGTGATAAGTGATGAGTGAATCACTAATCAAATTAACATTCTTAAGTTATAATTATAAGTTTCTTACTAAAAATCTTCAATTCTTAGTAATAATATTAGATTAGTAATGGTTGATAAGTGAATCACTAATCAAATTAACATTCTTACGTTATAATTATAAGATTATTAATAAGAATCTTCAATTCTTAGTAAAAATATTATATTAGTGATGAGTGATGAGTGAATCACTAATCAAATTAACATTCTTAAGTTATAATTATAAGTTTGTTACTAAGAATCTTAAATTCTTAGTAATAATATTAGATTAGTGATGATTGATGAGTGAATCACTAATAAAATTAACATTATTAAGTTATAATTATAAGATTCTTACTAAGAATCTTGAATTCTTAGTAATAATATTAGATTAGTGATGATTGATGAGTGAATCACTAATCAAATTAACATTCTTAAGTTATAATTACAATATGTGTTAAAGTACATATTCACCCCTGAAGTCGACACCGCTAGAGCATTGGGCTCCCCAGACTCGGTCGTGGCGCGTTGACCTCCCTGAACTCTCGGAAAAAGGGTGCAAATACACCCCTCCGTTATTTTACGGAGGGGTTTATTTGCACCCTTTTTTCGAGAGTTCAGGGGTGTATTTGCACCCTTTTTCCGAGAGTTCAGGGAGGTCAACGCGCCACGACCGAGTCTGGGGAGCCCAATGCTCTAGGGGTGTCGACTTCAGGGGTGAATATGTACTTTAACCCTTACAATATTATTAATATGAATCTTGAATTCTTAGTAATAATATTATATTAGTGATGATTGATGAGTGAATCACTAATCAAATTAACATTCTTACGTTATAATTATAAGATTCTTACTAAGAATATTGAATTCTTAGTAATAATATTAGATTAGTGATGATTGATGAGTGAATCACTAATCAAATTAACATTATTATTTTATAATTATAGGATTCTTACTAAGAATCTTGAATTCTTAGTAATAATATTAGATTAGTGATCATTGATGAGTGAATCACTAATCAAATTAACATTCTTACGTTATAATTATAAGTGTTAGGTCCCGAGGGTCTCGAATAGGTGTATGGGGGGGGGGAGAATACACCTATGGGATATTTTTACAAATTCCTCAATCAAAGGGATCTTAAGATAGAGATCTAAACGAAGCTTTACATGCAAACAAAGACACCTGTTGACTGAAAACAGTTTTGACCAAACAGGGTTGACGACTGATACTGAATGCTCTTCAGTAAGGAGTTATCAGTTAAGTCACTGGAACTTAACTGATGCACTTATGGGCTTCAGTCGAGTTTGCTAAAACAGAGATGATAACACTCTTCCTGACTATCAAATGATAGATCAGTCAAACTGATATCATACGCAGCGGAAATTAAACTTAGTTTCGCAATAGCCTCGGTTGAGCACGTTGTTGGTCTTAGGTTTCTCTTTGCCGTTAATCAGTATTCAGTTTATCAATTGAAACAACACAAGTAGGAATGTAAAACTGAAAGCTGTAAACAACACAGAGACTTTTACGTGGTTCGGAAAAACCCTTTCCTACATCCACGGTCGATTGATCAGACCAACAATCCACTCCGCAAGTGCTTAACAGGTGCACTGCAAACCAAACCGTGTACTTGCCGGGTGCACACAACCGTACCACTGAAGAAAACCCTTCTTCAGTACCCACACTTCACTCGTGTCGGATTTCTCTTGCTTAGCACAACCCGCGCTAAGACTCTCAGAGTCAGAAAACCCTCCTGAACTCCGAATCACTCAAAACACTCAAATCTTTCTTTTGGAAAGAAGGTTTGAACGAGTGCCAACTATACTGCAAAGAACAAGTTCTTTGTAGCAAGTTTGACCTTGGCTTCTGGGTAAACAGAGGTTTTCCTAAGGTCTAAGAGAATGTATGTAATCAGCAGTGACTGATTTTGGCTTTGGAATTCTCTTCTTCGATTCAAGCTTTGGGGAGGTTAAGCTTTAGGCTGAGTAGCAATTTCGGCAGAGCTTCAGCTTATGTTGTTGAATCGGTGAAGGTTGAAGTGATCCTCGAGCGCTATTTGTAGGAGAACTCTTGAATAGATCCGTTGGCGTAGAACGTCCTCAAGATCTCTTCCGTTGGAGAGCAATTCAAATTTGGGCTGAGGCTTCAATCTTCGAGGTTCCTTGTCTGGTGGAAACGGCTCTCTTGAGGGACAGGAGATGTGACGTCTTTGATAAAGTGACCACCAAATAGGAATGACCTCTGCAGAGATAAGATCCTGAGATCTCTACATTTAATGCGGCTGTACTCTTGTGAGTACGTGGCTTCCTTTGAACGTTGGAAGATCAGTCCGAGGAAGAATGTTCAACTGATACTTGACTTTAGTATCAGTCTGTGGCACGCATTAAGTAATCAGTTCCAAACTGATTCTTCAACTGATACTTCAGTTGGTATCTTCAGTCTTCAGTTTTCAGAACCGCATACTAAACTAGAAACGAACTCTAACACTTGAGTTCAAAACAATTCTAGTCTATTACAATTACGACCTATGAATTTTAGTGTCATCAAAATAGGGATTAGGATATTCCACAAGGTTCCCAATAATTTTCCCCTTTTTGATGATGCCAAAACCATACAGCAGTTCTATACAACAAAAAAAGACTGAACTCACAGCACAAGTTCTAAAACTGGGGTGAAAACAGTTCCCCCTTAACAATAGAACCTAAAAACTTGTACTTAGAGTTAAGAACGAAACAGTTCTAAAACAGAACAGGAGAAGACAGAAAAACATAATCAGAGCCTGGACAAAGAGTCATTGTCTTCAGGTTGAGATAAAAAAGAAGTTCTTTTCATTAATGAAAGACTGATAATACATCAATCTAAGTTACAATTTTGAACAGAAAAGAACAACACTGAAAGACAGAAGACAACCAAAAGACTCAAGGTTTCTGATTATACAACTTGAAGACTGCTTCCCTGATTTCTTTGGCTGCATGGGAGTCTGGATTCATATTCCAGATCTTGCAGATGGCTCTGAACTCTATCTTGATTTTGTCTCTGTTGACTCCATTCTTGATCCTTGGTGGAGCCACAATCTTCTTCATAGGATCAGGAATGCCCGTTTCGAGTCTTCTTTGAGCTTCTTGCATTTTTAAGACCAAATCTCGTTCTGGCTGCTGCAACAGGATATATTTCCAGGCATCATTTCGGTAGTCTCTATCACCTTGGATGTTGACGAAAACCATCCACTTGGTGTAGCATTCCTTTGTCTTCTCCCACCAGTCATTTAACTCAGATGGTATCCATTTGTCTTGACGCTCAAACTTGTCCAAGTATGATACCATCAGTCCTTTACTGAAGTAGTGCTGGAGCCTTTGACCTTCCAGCAGGCTTGATGCGAAATCGAGTTTCGTCTTCTTGACCTTTGGCTCATTTGATGAGCTTTCTTTGGCTCTTTTTTTGTTTAGATCAACTGAGGCAGTAGTAGGAGCAAGCTTTGAGATCAGATCATCAGCCTTGGCAAAGTCAAAGTCCTTCTTCAAGGATGGAGGAATCCAATCCTCTTCCCTTCGGTCGCGCTGCTTCTTCATATCCTCTTCCCCATTTTTGGCATCATCGGGAAGGAGTCGGCTTTTCAGCTCTTGAAGATCATTAAACATCTTCAGAAGAAGGGCAGAGTCAGGGGACTCTTGAGGACGTTGGAGTTGCTGTTCAACTGCTGCAAGGCGAGTCAGGATAGGGTGCATTGTTTCTGCAACAAGCAGTCTGACTTCAGTTGAAGGCATGAACGTTTGCAAAAATTCGAGTTCCAATTTGTCAACCCGAGTTTTGAACTCATGAAGTTGCGTCTTCGTCTTGATCTCTGTTTCAAGAAAGAGGTTACACAAGTCATTGTGGTCCTTCTTGATTTTGGGAAGACGTTCGTCTGGATCAATCATTTCCTTCTTGAAATTGATAAGAGCAATCTCCTCATTTAGCAAGTCGATTTTGAGCTTATGTATCAGATTGGCATGATGAATCATGTCGTTCGTTGCCTCTTGCTGAATTTCTTTGAGTTTCCTTATAAACTTTTCTCCGTAGATGTTCTGACGTTCGAGTTCATGATGAAGTGACTCGATTTCATGCTGTTGATTGGAGATGTGCTCGAGCTGGATAGCGATCGGATCTTCTACATCTTCGGGAATCAGAAACTGATTCTTGCGCGGTCGATTGTGTTTCCAGAGTGTAAGGAGCTCATCAGTGTCTTTGTCTGAATCGAATAGAACAGGTCCTGTTGGGAGAGGAAGCTCAACGTGTTCTATCAGAATATCTGGATTAGCAGAAGAGATCTGTGCTTGTTGAGCATTAACGGGAGCTTTTGAAGTGGATGCCTTGGCGTTGCTCAGAAGTGCAGGGCATTCAACTTCTTCTTCAGCAGGGAGCTGAGAACTCGTTCGCTCTTGACTGATAGAAATGCCTTCGAATAGTGTAGGCTCATCAGTGTTCAAGAGGGGTGGTGATGAAAGCTGAGGAGACTTGGTGATGTCCTCGACTCGTCCTTCAGAGGATGAGGGATCAGCATTGTCAGCTGATTTCAGTTCTGCTGTGGGCGAAGAGCAGAGAGGTGCATCTATTTCAATGACACCGGGTTGATTGTCTTCAACTGAGGTTGATGGAGGAGTTGAGACCAATTTCAACTGACTGATCGGATCAGTCATCAGTTGTTCAGAAGCGGCAGGATCAGCTGCAGATTTCGCCGGTGGAGCAGAGTCGTATGCTGGAGCTTCTTGGGGATCCTGGCAATGTGGTGATGAGCTGAGTAAATCAGCTACTTGTTCAAAGATGAAGGGCTCTTCAGATGCCTTCGAAGTGCCAGCATCATCATTGGGATATCTTGACTGGTTGAAAGAATTCAGATAATTCATGGCAAATCTGTCAAAGCCATAAATTACATCCCAAACTTTCTCAATTTGAAAGAGGCTGATCAAGGATGCCTCTTCCATTTCGAATGAGTCTTCGGCTTGATTGCTGTGAAGACTGTTGATCCGAGGATAGGGTGTTGTCTTCAGAAACGTATACGTAAGAAGTCTGTGTAGATTCTGATAGACTTCTCGTGATGTATCAAAATCACCAAGGAGACGTTGAAGGTGATTTGTAGCATCTCGTTGAGCTTCTGATTGTAGTTCAACGACTTCTGGAATTTTCTCTGAAAGACCAGTAGAGACTGGTTCAGGGGTAATTTCCAAGACAGCTTTGCCTTTGGATTTTGGTGAGATGGGCTTTCTGGAGGATTTTTGAGGGAGGGTGGAACGGGATCGGCAGGGCACATTCATGTGAGCAGGAGGATTTGATGGAGGGGATTCAGGGGCGTCAGATCCAGATGATTGTGGGGAGGAGATATTGATTACCTTCGTCTTCGGAGAAGGTTTGGGTTCTCTTTTTGCAGGTTTAAAGAGACGAAGACTGTCTGTGAAATCAATCATCTTTGGCCATTGCACAAAGCTATACTTCTTTGTTCCTCGGATGATAATCTGGGAAACCCTGTTCCCTTGTCGAACCATTGTCGCAGGCCTTGTGTTGTGAGCTTCGTTGTAGAGAAGCTTCAGATAAGCTTCTTCCCAGTTGAAGGATTCGTTCTTCAAAAGAGCTGCCATAACATTCTTCTGGGTTGAGAAGCTTTGTCGGGGGTTCCGGTTGCACCTATCCAGCATTTCTGGATGATCTTGCCCAGCATGGCATACTCAGGATGAAGGTGGGAAAGTGTGACTTGGCTTTCCGTCGATTCAGATTCATCCTTCAGAGCAGACTTGAGAGTCTTGTTAGCTTCCTCCTCAGTCAGACTGGAGAAAGAAGTTCTACTGTTTGGGAGTTTGAACAGTTTTCTGACAATCTTAGAGACGTTGAGAGTCTCTTCAACACAATCTGTCGCGGTGTAGACGCTGATTTTCGAGATGAGCTCTCCGGAGTTGTTGAATTTGAGATTCTTATAGAATTCTCTGACTAGATCATCCAGTCGGTATTTCGCTTCACTGGTGACGAATTTGGTCCATCCGTGTGAAGGAACCATATTTTGACATATGATTCACGTGCCCGTGATCCATTTCGGATATCAAACGAATACATACAAAACCATGTGCCTATAGCAAGAGGATAGAATCTTACTTGCAAATCCGGCAATGATCGACTCCAGTGTTGATCTTCCAACTTGTTCCCACGGCAAGACTTGACGTTGGGTGGCAACGATCTTCAAGTCCTCTCATTTTCCTAGGGAAACGCGCCGCTTCTCACTTTCTGTGCTCTCACAGATTTCTCTCTTTTTTATCTCACGTAATGTCACAAGTAATTAGAATTAGGGCCGTACCTATTATTTATACTGGGTATTAAAACCCTAAATAATAAGCCCATCATCTAATTAAACTAAAACAAAGCCCAAAGGCTTAAGTGAGAAAGAGATGGATGGACGCCCCATATGGAGTGAAGCCTTTATTGGGCTAAGCGGGGATCTACTAGCTTGAATAAAGTTTGGCCTCCCAGTGCTCAATTTTCTTATTCAGCCCAGAATAAAATCGAGACACAAGTATTAATTTATTCCACTAGAAAATTAATACTGAATTACCTCTTTATTCTTTAGGTGAGTCGGGGCTAGTATTAGACTTAATTAATCCCCGTGTTTAAGATATCCAATATCCATTAATTAATTAATTCCTCTGACGATCAATTAATTAATTAATTAGTCGTTTGATTATAAACAACATCTCGTGTGCTACCACTTAAACTTATTATCGTATCGGAACTAATTCCACCTGCAGGGTTTAATACGATAAACTTATTAAGTTCCTCAAGAGGATATTATCATCCTGTTATTAGCAGGACACGGATCCTTATTGCAATATAATCGCATGTCAAATAATAATTGGTATCACCCAAAGTATCGAGTATATTGAGCTTCAAGAGAACTCTCACCCATGATAAATCAAAGCAATAGTCAATCTATTATTCACACCGATTAATCCAACTAAGGTTAAGACTATTTAAGTCACCGAGATCTTGATTCTTAATTAGTCAGAATATAAGAATTCATCTCATTGTGATCCTGTTCAATACACGAAGGTACTAGCATAAATAAATAGCCAAGACAAACTATTTGTCCATTTATGCTACAATCTAAACCAGCAACTCGTCCATAGTTGCCTCGATTGTGAACTCAATTTATATCTCAACTTTTTCCAATTATATGATCTTCTGTGATCTACAACACACCATATAATCTATAGTATGAGATAAATTGGACTATAATAGGATTATGCAATAACAATATTTCAGATAGAAGAATCACAGTGAACAAATGAATCAATGTATACAAGCATAAAGTCTTGCTTTCAGTATACAACCCTTCACCGTGCTGGTTGAGAATTGTCAAAACTTTCGCGTATTCAGGCTTCTTCTCGAAGGAGTCCTTGTGCACGGACTGTTCGTATCTGACTTCTTTCTCGATCAGAGCCTCCTTCTTGTTGTCGTTCTTCTTGATGTTAGTCTTGGCCATTTCAAGTTTGAAATCTGTGAAGAAGAGAAATTTTGCAGAGAGTAATCTCACAGTAGAGTGCTGTGGATTTTGGAATTAGAGAGAGTGCAAAAGTAATGGATGATGGAGGAGTGAGTGTAATGAAGGAAGTGTGATCGTGGAAGATGAACAATTTCCTAGGGCAATTGAAAAGACGTGGGCAGTTTGAAATCTGCGCGCCAAGTCAGGTTTAATGAATTTTGACGTCCGTAATTAATGCCCGTCAGAGGAATACCTTAAAATAAGAGATCTAAACTGATATGGAATATTAGACATGATCTCTTGCTGAAAATAGGCGGCGTACAATGCATGCAATGATTTGAAAAGAAATGCCCAAGAAGAGGTGTTCAGAAATTAAAAGTCTGAAACCTAATACAAAGTCGCCAGTTAATCATTATGCTACACAAGTCCTAATTTTCTTTATCAGTCAAGGATATATAAACTGATAAACACAAGTTCCCAACAATCAGTTAGGAAAACAGTAAAAAACTGATGATACTCAACCAGAGTTCCCCCTAAATTGGATAAATCATTATCAACTTAAACATTTAGGCACAAGGAACAACAATTGAGCAAGAATAGCACAAGTAAATCAGTTTCGAATTCATTTAAAGACAAAGTTGCATGAAGGTGTAGAAGAACAAAGCAAGACAGAATGAACAAAGACAACCTAAGAACATCATTTACAAAATGAGAATTTTCTGTTCAGATGACATTCCTGGATCTTCCCTTGTCCTTAGTTTATGCGGAGCTTCTTGCTTGGTTTCCTTGGAGGACTTCCTTTTGATTCTTCAGTCATTTTCCCTTTTCCTTTATTGTCTTCTTCTCGTTTGTCTTTGTCATCGGACTCAGGAACACCGCTGTACTTATTCTGCATTTCCAGTTGCTGTTGAAGATGCATGACTGTTGATTCAAGAATAGCCATTTTGACATTCAACTCATAAGTTGATTCATCTTGAATGATCAGTCTTTAATAAAGCATTTGAGTTTCCTCATCGTTGAGAGGTCTTGCAGGTGTTTGATCTTCAGCAGCTGTTTCTTCACCTCTTGCATCGGCGGGAGCAGTCTGACGCGGTGGAGACTCACGGTGGACTTCAGTGTCCTCAGCATCATCTTCCTTGAGAAGACCTCTGGAAATCAGGTAGTATCCCAGAGATTAGTGACTTTGAATTTTTCAAAGACGCTGTTCTCTAAGGCTTCCAGTTCCTCTTCAGTGAGAACTTCATCAATCTCCTTGTATTGAGATTTGGGCAAGGTTTTGACAAAGATGAAGAAGAAGTAGTCGACAAGATCCTGGAACTCAACGGGATTCAGGGTTGCAATGATTGAGGGAAAGGTGGTTGTGACACAATGTTGGGCCAGTTGTATCACAAAGTCTATGAGAATAGCAGTTTGATTGTTAGAGGATGAGGATGCAGCATTGATGTCAGCAGGCTTATTAAACTTCGCTTTCTTGTTGAATCCTTCTAGGCAGAAGTGGAAGAATCCTCTGAGAGGAGGTTCTTCTGTATCAGTTCCTCTGTTGTCAGTTGCTCGTGTCTCATTCGGCTGTAGATTTCCTTCATCTTGTGGAGGAGCAGTGGGAGACTGTTGCTGAGATGTTTCAGTGCTTGGAATCCGCACTTCTTCTGAAGCTTTTTGTGTAGCTTCTTCAGGATCCGCTTTGGAAGACTTGAGGATTGTCAAGAAAGATCTTGACTGGAGATGGTGAACTGTCACGGCTTCTTTTGATTGAGCCTCGAGTTTTGTAGCGAGGCTCCGTAGTGGATAAAAGGGTTTCAGCTGTCAGACTGACGTTCTCTTTATTTGAGCTTTTCTGTCCTTCGAACAGATAAATGGTGGAAGACACTTGGGTGGTGTTCTTCTAGAAGCAACGAGTTTATTTCACACTGTGAAGAATCAATGATGAAACTCTGGTTCCCTGACGAAGATGCTTGGTGGAGTGAGATTCCTTCCTTTCTTCAGCAAGGATTTGAGGATAGGCCTTCTCCTAGTTGAATGGGCCTTTCTGGATCAGGGCAATCAGCACCAGTTTGTGTGGTCTCGAGAGATGACCAGGAGATCCAAGAGTGCCAAACCAGCATTTCTTGATCATTTTGGCGATTGGTCTGAGATGAGGATGTATTCTTGATATGCTCAAAATATTTGTGATGTTGAGGTCGGCAGGAGCATTACTCATCAGCGCATCTCTCATGAGATTTGTGGCTTCGTCACCGGTGAAGAATGGTGCGGGTCCATCAGTTGGGAGGTTGAACACTTCCCTTGCAGCTTGTGAGATGTTGATGGAGACCTTCGTGGAACCTGAGAAGTTCTCATCGGTGAAAACAGTGATTTCTATTCTGAGATCACCAGTTGACTCATCAATCTTGATGTTGTCATAGAATTCTCTGATGGTCGACTTGTCGAGAAGAAACTCCGTTGAGCATTGAATGAACTTCGTCCATCCATGGCGTTCCAAGATTTCATTAATCTTGTTGAACTCGGCAAGATTCTGGAGTCCCTCAGATGTTACAATGGATTCGTAACATACAACTTGTTGAGATGCTTATTTTGCCATGTGGAATTTGAAGTGAAGAAGATTTTTGCAAAAATCTGTAAATTGGTTCTCACAGAGATTGAACTGTGGATTTTAACTGTTAGCCTTGAAGAGATACCAGGAAGAGATAGCACACTCAAAGAGTTTTTGCACAAAAGATTTCTCTGAGATTGAGTAAATCCTTTTGCGAAGATGAAACGTTTTTGTAGAGAATGTGAAAGATCGTGCTCAAGGCGGTTTCAATAAACTTTTGAAATCCGTGCAAATAGAGACGTGGCACGTGGATCAATCCGCTTGTTAGTAAAAAGGGCGGGATCGTGTGATCGTGTGTCACCCATTTTTGAACGAAGTTTACACGTGTCAATTAAAAGGAATTAAAGTGTAAATACAATGACACGTCAGATTAAACACATTTCAGTCGAAAAAGATAGAGAGAATCAATCATAAGTACAAGTGAGTGTGTTGAGAGAAGCTTACACAGTGACTATCACTAGATTAGTTGTTGACTGAAGTGCAAGTTCTCCCTGGAATGTATGACTGGTTCTCCTTCGGTTACTAATCTGTCGACTGTTGCTGCACGTTCCTTTCTCGTTTCATCATTTTTCTGAACTGAAGTGTTTCTTCATGAATCACTTCTTCAAAGACTTCTGACGTCCTTTTGAATTCTGTCTCTGTTTCCTCGAAACGTAGCAGAAGTTCTTATTTTTTAGACTGAAGCAGTCTCAGTCTGTTGATCAGTCTGCGCTCTTGAACATCTCTTCTGTCAGCTTCGTCTTCATCTGAAATGAAGTAACGCATGACGAACCTTCGAGCATCTTGCACATGATCGATCTCTCTGATGATCTGTCTGTGCTCCCTAAGGAGATTTTCAAATCTCATTCTTAGGTGTTG
Source organism: Salvia miltiorrhiza (assembly GCF_028751815.1). Lineage (NCBI taxonomy): Eukaryota > Viridiplantae > Streptophyta > Magnoliopsida > Lamiales > Lamiaceae > Salvia > Salvia miltiorrhiza. The sequence continues at coordinate 11,237,151 of NC_080388.1, forward strand.
ATACTCTAGCCGAGTTTGATCATATCTGCTCGTTCCTTCTGATTGAGAGTGGGTTAGACTCTAATTTTCTTCTGGAAAGATGAATCTGTCGTCTTGGTCAGAATCCAACGTCCCAATCTCTAGTCCGTTGACTCCTCGAAAGTATGTGTGGACATAGTCGCTGGAGGAGTCTTTCTTGTTCCTGTACATTTGAGGGAAGGCAAGGAGAAGCACACAGAAAACAAGAAGAGAACACGGAGCAAGCACTCTAAAGAGGAAGCTTAGAGAAAAGATTTTGATCAAAAACAAAATACCCCCATTAGGATCTAGTTCAGTTAGAACCTAATCAGATACAGAATGTTCTTGCGAACAACCTGCTCTGATACCAATTGTTAGGTCCCAGGGGTCTCGAATAGGTGTATAGGGGGGGAATACACCTATGGGCTATTTTTACAAATTCCTCAATCAGAGGGATCTCAAGATAGAGATCTAAACGAAACTTTACATGCAAACAAAGACACCTGTTGACTGAAAACAGTTTTGACCAAACAGGGTTGACGACTGATACTGAAAGCTCTTTAGTAAGGAGTTATCAGTTAAGTCACTGGAACTTAACTGATGCACTTATGGGCTTCAGTCGAGTTTGCTAAAATAGAGATAATAACACTCTTCCTGACTATCAAAGGATAGATCAGTCAGACTGATATCATACGCAGCGGAAATTAAACTTAGTTTCGCAATAGCCTCGGTTGAGCATGTTGTCGGTCTTAGGTTTCTCTTTGCCGTTAATCAGTATTCAGTTTATCAATTGAAACAACACAAGTAGGAATGTAAAACTGAAAGCTGTAAACAACACAGAGACTTGTACGTGGTTCGGACAAACCCTTTCCTACTTCTACGGTCGGTTGATCAGACCAACAATCCACTCCGTAAGTGCTTAATAGGTGCACTGCAAACCAAACCCTGTGCTTGTCGGGTGCACACAACCGTACCACTGAAGAAAACCCTTCTTCAGTACCTACACTTCACTCGTGTCGGATTTCTCTTGCTTAGCACAACCCGCGCTAAGACTCTCAGAGTCAGAAAACCCTCCTGAACTCCGAATCACTCAAAACACTCAAATCTTTCTTTTGGAAAGAAGGTTTGAACGAGTGCCAACTATACTGCAAAGAACAAGTTCTTTGTAGCAAGTTTGACCTTGGCTTCTGGGTAAACAGAAGTTTTCCTAAGGTCTAAGAGAATGTATGTAATCAGCAGTGACTGATTTTGGCTTTGGAATTCTCTTCTTCGATTCAAGCTTTGGGGAGGTTAAGCTTTAGACTGAGTAGCAATTTCGGCAGAGCTTCAGCTTATGTTGTTGAATCGGTGAAGGTTGAAGTGATCCTCGAGCGCTATTTGTAGGAGAACTCTTGAATAGATCCGTTGGCGTAGAACGTCCTCAAGATCTCTTCCGTTGGAGAGCAATTCGAATTTGGGCTGAGGCTTCAATCTTCGAGGTTCCTTGTCTGGTGGAAACGGCTCTCTTGAGGGACAGGAGATGTGACGTCTCTGATAAAGTGACCACTAAATAGGAATGACCTCTACAGAGATAAGATCCTCAGATCTCTGCATTTAATGCGGCTGTACTCTTGTGAGTACGTGGCTTCCTTTGAACGTTGGAAGATCAGTCCGAGGAAGAATGTTCAACCGATACTTGACTTTAGTATCAGTCTATGGCACGCATTAAGTAATCAGTTCCAAACTGATTCTTCAACTGATACTTCAGTTGGTATCTTCAGTCTCCAGTCTTCAGTCCTTCGTCCTTCAGTCTTCAGTCTTCAGTCCTTCGTCCTTCAGTCTTCAGTCTTCAGAACCGCATACTAAACTAGAAACGAACTCTAACACTTGAGTTCAAAACAATTCTAGTCTATTACAATTACGACCTATGAATTTTGGTATCATCAAGACAAGGATTAGGATATTCCACAAGGTTCCCAACAATAAGATTCTTACTAAGAATCTTGAATTGTTAGTAATAATATTAGATTAGTGATGATTGATGAGTGAATCACTAATCAAATTAACACTCTTAAGTTATAATTATAAGTTTCTTACTAAAAAACTTGAATTCTTAGTAATAATCTTAGATTAGTAATAATCAATGTTTAAATTTTCACTTGTATTTCAATATATATTTAATTTTAATATTTTTGTATTATTATCTTTGACCAACTTATTAGATGATAAATGAAAAACAAATAAAAAAAATAAAAAAAGGTAAAAAAAAAAATTTAATTACCGACGGCATTTGCCCTTGGTAATTTACATTTGCCGTCGGTAATTAGCGGCGACGCCACCGCCGTCGGTAATTTCCACTGGACGGCGGCCGGATCTCACCGGCGGTGGTGATTTGCGGCGGCCGGATGCCATCGGTAAATAGCGACGGCAATTGCCGTCGGTAATAAATAATATATATTTAAATTAATATATATTTAAATTAGCGACGGCGAAACCGCCGCTAATTAGCGGCGGCTATTTTGCCGTCGGTAATGCGCCGGTAATAGGCAAAAGGCGGGTCGCCGTTTTTGCCGCCACCGTGCCGTCGGTAATTTTCGGCGGCGACGCCGCCGTCGCTATTTTTCATCGCTATTTATGCGTTTTTTTGTAGTGCATGGAGCTTATAGACATTATCCAAGAATAGCTTGGCCACGGTTTGAGCAGTAAAAGGATGAGATAAGGCCAGAAAATGTGCATATTTGCTGAGTCTGTCAATTAGCACCATGATAACATCCTTTCCCAAAGACTTAGGAAGACCCTCGATAAAGTCCATGGTAATATGAGTCCAATATTTGTCTGGTATAGGGAGTGGCTGTAATAACCCTGGGTAGGGAACATGCTCAGACTTATTTCTTTGACAAATATCACACTGTTGCACCAGCTCTTCCACATCTTTCTTCATGTGCGGCCAGAAGAAAAAGGACTTGAGTCTGACATAAGTACCCCAGACTCCAGAATGCCCCCCAAACGGTGTATTGTGTACCTCTGCCAGAATAGTCTGCCTTAAACCATCACCAGAACCCACAACCACTCTTCCCTTGTATTGTATAATTCCTGAGACCACAGTGTACTCAGCATAAGAAGCTGGGTCAATAGGCTTATAAAGTAGCACCTGGGAGAAGTAAGCATCACCATTATAGCTATGCTTCACCCACCCTTTGCATCCACAATGGTGTAACTGTAGTAAGGGACTGACATTCCACATCAACTAGAGGGTATCTAGATAGGGCATAGGCTGCCTTGTTCTCAACCCCCTTTTTGTACTGAATTTCATAATCCAACCCTAACAGCTTTGTTATCCACTTCTGTTGTACAGGATTCATAATTTTCTGGTCCAAAAAATGCTTAAGAGCCTGTTGATCAGTCCTAATGAAGAACTTATGCCCCTGTGAGTAAGATCTCCACCTTTGCACTGCTATAATAAATGCCAAGAACTACCTTTCATAAACTGATAAGAGTTGATTCTTAGGACAGAGGGCTTTACTCAGAAATGCTATAGGTTTATTGCCCTGCATTAATACAGCTCCCACCCCAATTCCACTAGCATCAGTCTCTAGAATGAAAGGTTGGGTAAAATCGGGTAATGCCAAAACTGGAGCAGACACCATAGCAATTTTAAGTTCTTCAAAAGCTTTATTGGTCTCTTCACCCCACTTGAAATTGTCTTTCTTTAATAACTTAGTGAGGGGTCGGCTGATCAGCCCATAATTCCTGACAAACTTCCTAGAATAACCCGTTAACCCTAAGAAGCCTCTCAACTGCTTAACATTCTTAGGAGTAGGCCATTCAGGATACCTTTTGAGGATCAGTAGCCTCCTTCCCTTGAAATGATATGCCCCAAATACTCAATGTTTTGCACTCCAAACTGACATTTACTCATTTTAGCAAAGAGGGTGTTAGTTCTCAAAACCTCTAATACTGCTCTCAAATGGACCAAATGATCATTCCAGCTTTTACTATAAACCAAGATATCATCAAAAAATACTAACACACTGTTCCTCAGATATTGTTGGAAGACCTGATTCATCAAAGATTGCAAGGTAGCAGGAGCATTGCAGACCCCAAAGGGCATCACCAAGAACTCAAAGTGCCTATGGTGAGTTCTGAAAGCAGTTAGATACCTGTCTTCTTCTTTCATAAGTATTTGGAAATACCCTGACCTCAAATCCAATTTTGAAAAATAACATGCACCATGTAGCTCATCCAGTAGTTCATCAATTAAGGGAATAGGATAGTCATGCTTGACTGTGAAGGAGTTTAGATACCTGTAATCTATGCACATGCGCCACGAGCCATCCTTCTTTTTAACTAGAATAGCTGGAGATGCAAATGGGCTCCTGCTGTACTGAATTATGCCTGCCTCTAACAATTCTTTCACAATTTTTTCTATTTCATCCTTGTTCTTGTGTGTGGTTCTGTAAGGATATTGGTGTTTAGGCTCACTCCCAGCCTTAAGCACAATCTGATGCTCGGTTCCTCTGATAGGTGGCAAACCCTGAGGCTCCTCAAACACATCCTTGTACTCCTCCAACAACTCAGAGATAGCTGAACTATCTGGGGTCGTGAGCTCACTGGTTTGGTGCTGAATCAGGTACATCTCTGCCACTTCACCTAAGTTGTGGTGTATTAGGTGAAATAAGTTATGAACAGAAAGCATTTGAAATTGTGTTTGGTTAGTAATTGCTCTCAGCTTGACCTTTTTTCCCCCAGTATAAACAGTAAAAGTCATATTCTCATAGTCCAAGCTAATAGGGGTGGAATATTTCAACCAGTCACTCCCTAAGATCATGTCATACCCCTCATTTTTCAATATTCTGGGTGAGAATGTGAACTTATGGCCTTGAATTGTCCATGTAAAGTCATGAGCCCTCCAGTGACTTATCAATTTATGTCCAGTAGCACCCTTGACCAAGATTGGTTTATCTTTCTCAAGAGGAACATTTAACTCTTTTGCTACACCTCCCCTTAAGAAGCTGAGGGTGCTCCCAGTGTCTAAGAGGATCCTCAGTTATCTTCCTTCAAACTCACCTATAACCCTCATTGTAGTAGAGTTATGATGACCCAACAGTGACTCCATTGTCATGTGGACCTCATCCAGTTGCCCATCATTCTCATAAGTTAACTCTACTTCCTCATCTGTCTGTTGGAGATGAGCCAGCTCTTGCTCATCATCCATAGTCATATACAAGACCTTGTGCTTGCATTTATGACCAAACACATATTTCTCATCACAATTGTAACACAATCCCTTCTCTTTTCTGGCAGCCATTTCAGCACTAGTCAGAAGTTCGATAGAGGTTTTGGGATTGCTGGGAGTATTTGACTTATGCAGCAGGGCATCATCAGGCCTTTTATAGTTGTTACTCTGACCTGAAAAGGGTTTGGAAGGTGGCCTAACCCTCTTAGACAGGGCCTCCAAGGTAAGTAGCTGCTGCTTCCCTGTCTCAACAGCCTCATGCAGTGTCTTAGGCTTAAATAATAACATAAATCCCTGCATCTCCTCAGAAAGACCACTGATGAAACTTGCCACAAAATATTCCTCGGAATAATTCATGCTATTGCTGAGTAACAAACAGGCCCTAAGTTCTTCAAACTTCTCCACATACTCATCATAGCTGCCTGATTGTTTGAGATTTTTGAACTCTATAACCATTTTTCCTTCATTCAAATCATCAAATTTAAGAGCTATTTCCTCCATGAACTGCTGCCAACCAATGTTAAACAAATTTTCACAGCCAATATTTTGTATCCAACTCAGTGCCTTGCCCTCAAAATTGTGCACAGCTAACTACACGATGTTTTCATTACTCATAGCAGCAGAGAGTTTGAAATAGGTATTGCATTTAATAATCCAAGCTCTTGGGTTAGTGCCATCAAATTTAGGAAAATCAACTCTATGATTATTATATCCAGAATTTGGACCCAAGAGTGAAAGGAGTAGGTCTAGAATTTGAGCTACCCTCTTTCCTGGATGTGAATGGGGATGGTCCCAACAGAGATGATCCCATAGGTTCCTTGTTGTTGTTAAACCCCATCATGAGCGATTTAAGCTCCCCCATGGATTTTGCTAACTGATCATATTTTGTGTCAATTTTCTGATCCAAAACCTTGAATTGCTCATTGATTTGATTTTCTAATGCTGATCTGCTTTTGGATTCAGCAATCAGCTGCTGCTCCAATTTCTTATGTGAATCCTGCAGCTCCTTAACGCGTGTGCCATCTGCCATTTCCACTAGGATCTTTGCTTATGAAAGCAACAGAACCTAGGCTCTGATATACCAATGTAATAGCCTGTACTATTACTTGTAATTTTTCTGGGATTTTCAATACAAAATGAAGGAGATTGTGTGTTGATAGATATTAAAGAAGATAGGAGGAAAAAGGTAAGATAGAAGATGAAAGATAATTCATTTCTTAGGGTTTTCTCAACCCATGCACGTACAATATATATGCTCCCCAAACTAAGGAAAGTGGACCCAATATTAAAAAGCTAAACAAAACAAATACACCAACTATAATAAAAGATAAAAGGATAGCACCAAAGAAACCAAGTGCCTCCCAAAACTCTTTCTGGGCCGTGGGCCTCCTCAGCCACATTTGGCCTTTGGGCCATCGACCTCCCTGCCCAGACCTATCTCAAACTCAGCTCCATTCCCACCAACAGTTAAGCTTTCGTCTTCCTTCCCCAAATTTCCAGCCTCCTTCACCGCCGTACCAAATTCCCAACCTTCTTCATCGCCGTTTCCGGCGACTTCCTCTATTTCCCGTCCCGCTTTTTCTACTTCTTTGCCCCCTAAATTAATTAGGTTCATGACAAATGTCCCAGCAGATATTATGGCTAGCCCCCACACGCCGAAAGGTTGGTGGAATTATGGGGTTGATCTTATTCGTGACGCTGTGGTACGAGATTTAGCGGTGTATAACCATGTTCGCTGTAAGTTTTTATCTCTCTTTTGTGTGGCTGCTTGCTCCGGTTTTTGGACAAACTGTTGGCGGGTGTGTTCGCTGCTGCTGGTGCGGCGACACCTTTTGGCCGTGAGTGTTTCGGTGTTTGAGGTTGGAGCGCGCCATGGCTTTTTTTAGATTCTGGGTGCGCTTAACTCTGGAGTCATGTTGTTTGCGTTCTGTTGGGGTCTCCGTGTTGGCTGCTTTTTGCCTTCGATGTTGAGCTTTTTTGGTCGCCAGTTGAACTGTCATGGTAGAGTTGGCGATGAGCGTTTCTATTCTTTTTCCTTGCTCAGGAGGTTTGTTGTCTTGAGCTTCGTTGGATGCTTCTTTCGTTGTTGTTTCTTTGGGGTTAGCGGGGTTCGGATGATCTTAGGGGCAATGGTTAGGCCGGAGTTCCCGAAGTTTTTCCTCGCTGCGTTCTCGTTTTGGTTGTTTTGCTTCTTAGATGAGTACTCTTTTTCCTTGCGATGGTTTTTCCCTTTGGGTTTTCCATGGCAAGGTTTTAATGAGGCTCGGCCCTGAGTTTGCTCTGTTGTGCGCTCCAGGGTTTTTTAGGTGTTTTTCCTTATTTTTCGTCTTTTATAAAAGCATATTTTAATAATTTAGTCATCGGTATATTTAATGAAACATGTAATTACATATTTTTGTCTAAAACAATCATAAAATATTTTTCAGAGCGTATATACAATATTCACTTACATATTTATTTAATGAAATATATAATTACATATTTTTGTCTAAAATGATCATAAAATCTTCAGTTAATTTATATACGATATTTAGTAAGCCTAAATAAAATTATTAAAAATATTAACATTGATCAAGATTTATGATTTTATATGAATTTTTAACAAAATTATTTATTTATTTATCTATCTTTCTATCTTTCATGAACATTCAGTGCCCTACTTTCAGTTTTCATTATTTTCTATATATTATTTTCTTTAATTTTAATTTTATATGTTTTAAATTTAATTTTATAAGTATTAACTAGAATCCATTTCATTTTATTAGGGTATAATTATTTTTAACATTTAATTTCACTCTTGATTATTATTATTGGACTGATAAATCTAAAGTTATGGGTGGTATATAATTTTGCTAAATTTGAATTTTTGCAAATAAAACTTTAGTATGATTCATAATATTATAATACTCCCTTCGTCCACGAATTAAAACCCTCCTTGCACTTAAATTTTTGTCCACCAATTAAAGTCCTATTGTGCTTTTTGTACTCTTTTACTCTTCTTCTTTTCCTATATTTACTACCATTTGCCACTAATGGATCCACCTTACAACAACTTTATCATTTTTATATTCTATATTATTACACTTTATCACTAGTGGACCCACCACACAACACCTTTAACACTTAGATCAACTACTTTATCACTTTAGTCAACTACCCTTATATTTCACCCACAACACATTTTTCAGCTTTCTTAGTCTTCGTGCCCGCCCTTAAATGGGACTTTAATTGGTGGACGGAGGGAGTAAATTTTATTTAATATCATTAAAATAATAGATATAATAGTGGAACACGATGATACACACAAAATTGTGAAACACTAGATTCTAGTATGATGCAAAAAATTTGAGCATGTCCATCAACTTTACATACTCCATTAAACTGCTTTTTAACTAAGGGTGCATTTACTTTGATGCATAAATTTATGCATGGAAAATGATGGATAACAAAAAATTATACCTTGAAATGTCTATTTTCTTTTCCAATATTTGACACAAAAGAGATGTTCACAATTTTTTCTTCCTTATTTTCACTTCAATGGTGGATAATATTATCTCTCAATGATAATATTATTCATTATTGAAGTGAAAATAAGGAAGGAAAAATTGTGAACATCTCTTTTGTGTCAAATATTAGAAAAGAAAATAGACATTTCAAGGCATAATTTTTTGTTATCCATCATTTTCCATGGATAAATTTATCCATCAAAGTAAACGCAGCCTAAGTGTTAATATATAGCTATAAAAAAACATCCTTGAATTAGTACCAAATTCCCCCTATCGATGACGTCCCTATCGCATATAGGACCATATAGTCAGGATAAGCGTTGTTTATTATCTCAACGTGGCAAAATCGAACGAATTGCTCTCCCCCCCTCCGCCCGTGTTTTAACACCGTTAAAACGCCGTTAGAATTTTTTTTTTTTTTTTTTTAATCATAAAGGACCCTATAGTCAAGACCCCTATCGTTGTGTTTTCTGGCAACGATTCACATTCTGCGGCGGAGAAGGCCGCCGCGCAACTAGCCGTCACCTCATCTCTCAATTCCAGCGAGCAGCAACGAAGGGTATCTCCGCCTCTCGCCCTGGTCTCCCTCTCCCTTCGTTCGGTCGGACAGTAGCTCCAAGCTACCGCCGACCGCCATGTCCTAGCCCCTGCCTCCCTATCTCACACCGTCTTCTCTCTCCTCTGTGTCCTTGACCTGGCAGTAGCGGGAGGAGCCACCATACCGCACCCCCTCCCTCCCCTCTCTCTCTCATCTGGCTTCAATGGAGGTTAGTGCACGGCGGCGCCACCGGCGCCTAGCTACTGCTGTCCGTCGAAGCCAGAGGAGAGAAAGAGAGAGAGATGGGGCTTTGGACAATGGCTGACTCCGCTGGCCACTGCAGTCGCCGAAATGAGAGAGGGAGGCGACGACGTCTTGCCGTCACCAAGGAAGGAGACTTCACGAAGCGTCTGGGGTCGAGTCGGGGAGAAGAAGGTGACTGGTGGCGGCACTTCTCGCCGAGGCGATGGAGCAGCGGCGGTGACTGAGCTGTGTCGAGCTGCTCGTCGGGGAGAAGAGAATGACCGATAGAAAATGCCCCCTGCCGGAACTGAGAGAGAGAAGGAGATATGGGGGCCATCTTAATTACAAATTAAGAAAAAAATAATTTTTCTAACGGCGTTTTAACACGCGGGGGGAAAATTGGTTCGATTTTGCCACGTTAAGGTAGCAAACAACGCTTATCCTGAATATAAGGTCCTGTACGCGATAGGGACGCCATCGATAGGGGGAATTTGATACTTAACCCTATTTTTTTTGCGAACTTTGAGAATTATCAAAAGATACACAATTTTGGCTCATTTTATTCTTTCCCATAAAATATATTATTATAAAAAATTATCCAAATAAATCTTTTATTTAATTTTTTTTCAAAACAATATCGTTTTGATTACAAAATATATTTAAAAAAAAATTGTGTCACTCTGAATAATTGTCATTTATCATTAATTAAATTAATTAAGCTAGCTAGTTAATTATAAAAGAAATATTTGAATCATTTTTTTATAACAATATATTCTGTGGAAAAAAAATAAAATGAGCCAAAGTTCGTTTATTTTTTGACAATTCTCAAAGTTCGTGGAAAAAAAAAATGAGTCAAAGTTCGTGAAAAAAAAAATCAAAATGAGCATAAAGTTTGTGTATTTAGACGTCCATGATCTTAAATACATTGTGTTGATGTTGTTGGAAGTAAATTGAGAAGAGCAAGGAAGAAGTAGTTTTTTTTTTCGTTCTTTTCAGATGTGGGAAAAAAAAGTTAATGAAGTAACTAATGTAGAAAATGGAAGAAACACAAAGTTAACTAATCCTAAAAATGAAGTAATGTGCATTATTCTTACATTGAAACGACTACACTCACTTCATCTGAACCTAACCAAAGGTCGCAGGAGTTGAGGGAGGTTGGGATTGTCCCACTCCAATGACTCCCACCATTCTCTCTCTACAAATATCTGCTTTAGGGTGGGTGGTGGAGGATCATCCAAATGCACAGGCAGTTTCTTCGTCAATCTTGGGCACTCTTTTATGTGGATTTCTTTGATAGCGTTGCACGTTATCGTTGCCTTGCATACGCTCTTCAGTCGCGGCAGATCATGTAACAATAGCCTCTTAAATTTGTGGAGTGTTTCCAAACTTCTTCCTTCATCCTCGAATATCTCTTCTATTTCTCCACAACCCCGAATACTAATTTCTTTAAGGTTAGGAGCTTGATGTAACCCAAGCTTCCTCATCTTATTACAATTCACAATCCTTAGCCATCTAAGAGAGGAAAACACAGCTCCTATTACCCCTCTCTTGATCACCCCTTTCAAATCCTCCAACTCCTCCACCTCAATTCTTTCAAGAGTCTTTGAGATATGATATATTGCTGATCCTTGCTCATTACTCAGAATCCACTCCACTCCTTTGTTAGAATATTATGACGAGCATTGAGAGTTTGCCAACCAGAGCACGAAAAGCTTGATAAATTCCTAGAAAATCAGAACGATGTTTCATAAGATAAACCCAACAATATCGAGTATGATCATCAATAAATGAGACATAATATCTTGACCCCCCTTTTGTAAGTCTATATCATCAATAAGTATGATCATCAATAAATTTTGCAAGTTTACAACCACTACAAGAAGATATATCATGACTCTTGATGGACCCTAAGGATCCATTATTAGCCATATAGTTTAAACGAGAAGAAGAAACATGTCCAAGACGAGAATGCCATAAATAAAAACTAGAAGATGACGAATTCAAATGAAAATTGGACAAGTCAATACTAGAGGCAGCAACTCCTGGGGGTCGAAGATGATCCAAAATGTATAGTCCGCCCTGCCTATGGCCTGTCCCAATCTCCCTCCGAGAATGTAGATCCTGAATATGACAAGAATCAGGAAGAAATGTGACAGCAGCAGAATATTTATCACAAATTTTACTAACAGAGGCTAAATTCAAGGCAAGTTTAGGAATATGATAAACATGTGGAAGAGAAATATTATGTGAGATAACATGACCAATTCCAGAAGATGATATATGAGTTCCATCAGCTGTGGCAACAGATATGGAATGTGATGGACTAATGGAAGCAAAAGTATCTGCATTGGGAGACATATGGTTGGTAGCTCCAGAATCTAAAACCCAAGCAGAAGAAGAAGATGTACCTGTGGAACCTGAGGTCGACAAACCTGCTGCAGCAGTCATAGCATGAGGTTGAGAGTTGATGAACTTTTGAAACTTCTCAAAGAGATCATTTCCAGAATCTATCTGTGTAGATTCAGATGTGGCAGCAGCAGTGTGAGGAGGTTTGGGATGTCTATAAGATTGATTCTGGCCAAAAGTAGGAGGAGGACGACCAGCTGTAGTGTGTGACTTGTTTGCCAATTCAGGGCACTGAGCCTTCCAATGACCAGGTTGCTTGCAGTAGTTGCAAATGCTCGTATCAGAGATTGGATTCTTATTCTGATAATAGCTCGGAGGTCTTCCATGGCTTCTTTGTTGAGGACGAGAGTGAGCAGCCAATACAGATTGAGTGAGTGCTGGATTGGTGCCTTTAACTGTTCCTGACTTATGTCGAATTTCCTCAGCAAGAAGTTCACTAACAACAGAATCCACAGAGGGCAGGGGATTGCGATGTAGAATGTTGCCACGCAAGCCCTCAAAATCATCACGAAGAGCCATCAAAAATTGAACCAAGCGTTGTTCTTCTCTCCGAGCAATGTAGGGAGCAAAAGCCTTAAGTTGTATAGACTCAGTGAGAGCCAACTGATCCCACAAATCTGACATGGAAGTATAGAATTCCTGAATACTCATGTCCCTCTGATTGAGAGAACGAATATCCATTTCCAATTGATATTGTCTTGCAAAATTAGACTGAGTGTAAAGTTTCCCCAAGTGTTCCCAAACTTCTTTTGCAGTATGGGATCCTATTTATCAAGTAAACAGAGGTAAGAGTAGCCTCTCCCCAAAACTCATTGGGAACAGAGGCAGACAAAAGTAGAGAGCGGGCTGTTTCAACAATGTGACGATGCTTTCTTTCTGCCACACCATTTTGTTGGTTGGTGATTGGCATTGTTGTTGGTGATCTTGCTTGGTGTTTTGTTGAAGATTTGTTGGTTTTGGGATTGTCTGTTCTTATTTGGTTTTGAAACTTGTTTGGTGGTGTTATTTGCTACTTGTTTCATCATTATGACTTCCGAAAGAGACGACTCGCTTCAGTCTATTAATGTTCGTTTGAATGGAAAAAATTATTCTTATTGGAATTATGTCATGAAGAATTTTTTGAGAGGTAAAAAATTATGGGGTTATGTGTCTGGCACACATTGTAAACCGATTGAGGAGAAAAGTGAATGACCAAACCATTGTATTCAAAAACTATGTACTGAAAGTCTTCTCTACACCTTTAAGTAATACATGATATTAAACTAATAAACTAATATTCTAACACCCTCCCTCAAACTCAAGATGTCGCTGCGACGAGCATTGAGAGTTTGCCAACCAGAGCACGAAAAGCTTGATAAATTCCTAGAAAATCAGAACGATGTTTCATAAGATAAACCCAACAATATCGAGTATGATCATCAATAAATGATCATCAAAAAATTCTTCATGACATAACTCCAATAAGAATAATTTTTTCCATTCAAACGAACATTAATAGACTGAAGCGAGTCGTCTCTTTCGGAAGTCATAATGATGAAACAAGTAGCAAATAACACCACCAAACAAGTTTCAAAACCAAATAAGAACAGACAATCCCAAAACCAACAAATCTTCAACAAAACACCAAGCAAGATCACCAACAACAATGCCAATCACCAACCAACAAAATCAAATATCGAAGCAATTTTCAAGAAAATACCAAATATTCTGTCGGATCCGGAATTCCACAAACAGGTACATAAATCGAAGGAGAAGGACGAGACGAGTCGAATGGCGTCGACCGGAGCTCCGTCCAGTTCCGGACGCGCCGTCACGCGCCGGCGGAAGGCGACGGCGTCGCTGGAACTCGGAGGCGCGTGTGGGCTACACGCGCGGCTTCCACGGCCGATTTTTCGGCCGTCGGGTCGTCGGACGGTGGCGCTTCTCACTGCGTAGGAGGTGAGATCCAATTCCGGCTGAAAGTTTCTCGCTCTGATACCATGTTAGCTTGAGATTTTGAGGAGAAAAGTGAATGACCAAACCATTGTATTCAAAAACTATGTACTGAAAGTCTTCTCTACACCTTTAAGTAATACATGATATTAAACTAATAAACTAATATTCTAACATCCTTCACATCTTGAAATTGTCAACCTCTTGAGGGATCTTGGATTATTTATTTGTGGAAAATCATCTAGAAGGCAGATGCTCAAACCCTCACATTCCCTTATTGTTAGGTGTACTACCCCTTGCCCCAATACTTTCTCATCTTTGAGGTTGCACTCACACAAGCTCAACTCATTGACATAATTGTACCATCCCCAAATCTTGTTCCGTTATGTAGCGAGAAACAGGGAAGAAACGCTCCACCAACATTAGAGTACCGTGCAGTCCTACTTGTATATATCCGGTAGCAAGTATGATGCACCCGACTTCTAATAAAACACAGTTAAAATCATTCACATTTTTCATTGCTCCACTGAACTCCTCCAGCTGTTTCAGATTCTTGATTTCTTCCTTGGGTACTTGTATATGAAACGGAAATTCCACACGCTGAAGATGCTCGAGTTTGAGCAAGAGTCCTCTTGGTAGCATCTCCAATCTGTCTGCTTCCACTGAGAGGAATTTGAGATTGAGAAATTCCTTGAGGCACTTGCTTCATATTTGTATTCGAGAGGTTCAACTCCCTCAGCGCCTTCAGCTTTCCCAAATATGGCACATTTTCAAGCTTGTAACATTTCTCAAGGAGATATCACAAATGGAGTTTGGCAGCTTTGTTATATGAGTTCTGCACAAATCAAGAGTGTGTAGCCCTTGCATTTTACAAAAGAATGAATTCGAGATAAAATCCAATTGGTTTCCCCATAAGAGCAATGTTGAGAGGTTAGGACAATTGGGAGAAATTCCATCTCCTATTCTTCTTCGTCGGGGATTTCCTTCAAAGAGTAGTCCCCAGATCGTACCATCCCGATCTTCAATGCCATACCTCTTACAAGATCATGCATCTTCACGCATTCGTCACCATCATAATTAACACAGCTTTCCAATAAGCACACATTCACTAATTTATCCAGTATGGAATCTTCTACTCTTTCTATGATCCACCAGCCCCTCCGAGATGATTTCCTAACCAAATGCTCTCTACGTATTTCGTATTCTTCAGGGTATAACGAGCAATAAAGGAAACAAAGCTGAAAAATATTGAACACATTTTGCTGATCACTATCATGATTCCTCTTTAACCGATCAAAACTATATTTCAATACTTTATAAACCTCATTGTTGTTTCCCATGCCATCTTCTTGCCCCACGACATGTTCTTTAAGTTCTTCTCACCCCTCATGCTTCCGGTCACGGTAATAATTCCTAGGGGCAGACCATGACACAGTTTTACCACAGATTTTGCAATTTTTTCCACTTGAGCAGCTAGTTTTATCTCATTTCTCAGTGTTTCATTGAACAACCTCCACGCCTCATCCTCGCCTAGTTCCTCCACTCGAATTATTTTCTGACAACGCATTTGACGACACACCTCTAAGGATCAAGTTGTCATAATCAGCCTACAACAATCAACTGAAAAGAACATCCCACCTTCAACATATAAATATCTTCCCACACATCATCTAATATGAGTATTGAATCCTTCATCAGAGATAAAGCACTATGCAGCCTCATTGCTCTTATGTCTACATTGCTATCTTGTCTTGTAAACCCGCCACAGTAAATTCTTGAGAGACTCTAACCCAAATCACGCGTGTTTCAGATTGTTTCAGCAGTCGGTTGTTAATGTGCTTTGCCAGTGTTGTTTTGCCCACACCACCCATACCATAAACACCAATGCTCGAAACTTGTCTGCTCTCCAAAAGTTCCACAAGTCTTTTCAAATTCTCATGAAATACTTTGCCAACCATCCCATTTGTCAACATTGACTCTCCCCTGCTTCCACAAACGTCAAGTACAAGTTGGCCGAAATTCCTACTTTGCTCAACAAGCTTGCAAACTTGATCATTTAGTTTTGCCATTTTTCCTCCATCCATCAATCTCATAATAAATCCTTGTGATTCTACTTGACTCCCCAACTCAACAACTTCTTTTTCAATGGATTTTACTTCTCCCAACCATTCCTCAACTTCTCGTTTCCTTTTCTTTCGACCTGAGAGCTCTGCGTTCTTGATTTCCTCCTCAACATCAGATGCCTTAGCATTCAATGACTTCAAACTTTACCGCAGAGTTCTTAAGCTGAGCTCAAAATCCTTTATGCTATTCGCGTTTTTGAGTGCATTATCAGCTGTTTGCTCCACCAACTTTGACATAAACAACTCTAAAATATGCGCAAATTAACATTGTCACCACTTTGCTCTTCCAAGAAAAATCAGAAAGAGAAAATGATTAGTCAATCATTCAAGAGAAAAATAGATACAGTGTCACTTTTCTAGTGACCATCTACACAATCAACAAACCAATTTGCAAGTGATTTAGATGTCTAGATTTGTGTTGTTTACCGTGTGTTTTATTTGATATTGCCCAAGTTTGTTGGTATTTTGGTGCAGGATTGGCATGGTTCGTGAATGGAAGGTGGCAAATGCCGAGAGATTGAGAAAGACGAGATTTGATGAAGTGATCGTGGAATTTTGAAGATAATTAGAGATTGGGCTTGGAGTTATTTGTTTTAGATTTAATTAAGCCTTAAACTCTTGTTTTTATTTATTTTGGGCTTATTTGTTGGAGGCCGATCAGCCCATTAAGTGGACGACCACTTAGGGATTTAATCGCTTAAATTTTGTTTTTCTCTACCTAGCCGCCAACTTAGGAGTATTATACTCTCTCCGTCCGCCAAAAGTGAATCATTTTTACTATATCGGGCATCCGCAAAGAGTATACCACTTTCCTTATACAGAAATGGTCCAACCATCCACTTTAATCTTTTATCCTTACAAACACTCTTTATTTACAAAAAAATCACCCCAAATTCAATTTCAACCACACATCTCATAAAGTGGTAGGACCATTCTCCACTACATCAAAATTATCACTAATTTTATTAAATCCCGTGCTCAGCCAAAGTGGTCCACTTTTGACGGACGAAGGGAGTATATATTAGGGGTTTAGTTAGTTGGAAACACACGTTTTAATTCCCTAGACTAAGCGTTTATTTTGTTTTACTTTTGCTTTTGGAGTTGGTGGCTTGGATCACCAATTCTTGGCTGGCGATACTTTTGCTCTTGAATTTGTGGTGACTTATTTAATTTTAATTTCAATTTATTTACTTAGTTTGATGTTCATCTTATTTTATTTGATTGTTTCTAGTTTAATTATGAATAGCTAATTTCTTAATTCGGCGAAAATAATGAAGTATTGATTTAATATTTGTGAGACCTAATTGTTCATATAATTGATTCCTATTAATTTCGATTTATTCCTTGTGTTTAACGACAATTCTGATTTTATTTAAGTCTGACCAACTTAGGTTTAATTGTATGAAAGCCAATTGGTTCCTCCAATCCGTAATTGTTGGAATAGGGCTGATTAGTAATAAAGCTACCACGTTCGTAGTAGGGATAAATTGGTAGATGAATTATTACTTGCGTTCTTGGGTAATTTGTCTAAATCGGCTTCCTTCATCTTAATGCTATTAGAATATTAAATTTAGGTCTAGGGTCTCCAGCTAGGTTATATTTTAATAAGGGGAATAGGCAGGTCTAGCGTCTCCAGCTGTCTATCGACACAGTAAGTAGGAATTAGGGTACGTCCGTTGCGTTCACGGTATCCTATAACTGGTTGGTTAATAGGGATTAATTTATCTTTGTGTCGATGAATGGAGTTATTAAATTAGTATGGATTTATTCGAGTCGAGTTACTTTTCTTTGATTAATTTCTATTTGCAATTTTTGTTAATTTATTTGCTTTCGTAGTTGATTACTATTATCTCTCAATTTAAAGCGTGGTGGTTACACCAATTTAATCTTTAGGAAATTGATTGCAATATACCCGTTTTCTGTGGTTGGACCCTGCTTATTACTATACTCATTTAATTCTTGGTAGAATTGCAGGAATTATTTGATGGTATACGACGTCCACCAGCAAGATACAAAATAATTTTGTTACATGATAGTAACTTCTAAATAAGCTGCAAATAACTTGTTTCTGATTATATTAGACACATAATTTTGTGCATGGTCACATTTCTCCTTTCTAATTCTCAATTTATTCGACAATATTATTGTAATAAAATAGACACCACACAATCACTAACAAAGTATAGTCGAGGCCAATACTAAGAATTATGTAAAGCTTAATTACCTGCAACCAAACCTCTCCAAGAGTGAGTATTGGGGAAAAAAAGATTGAATCACTAAGTAATATAGAATTATAGATAGTAGCAACGCTGAAGTTTCTAAAACACAAAAAGGTAACGGATTTTAGCAAGAAGCAACGCCAAAACAATCAAAGGAATCAAATATGTATTCTTTATATCTATCGTCGAAATTTAGTGCATATCTCAAAACTAGATCGTCCAACTTACAATTAAGGTGCTACCTTTGAAGGCCTTTTCTAAAAAAATATTAAACATTGAAATTATCCGTGACACGTTCAAATCCGATATAGATAGGACTCAAATGCAGAGGATTAGTGAAATTTTCCTCATTATTTCCTTGTATATGTACAAAACTTAATTTCCACTCCCAATGTTGCCATGGCCCATGGAATTTGCAAGAACTTGTAAAAAAAAAAAGGAGCAAGAGTATAAAATTTACATGAGAAATTTTACCTGAGACTGAATAGATTTGTAGATGCTATACGGTGTATATATGATTATACAAAATGAGAAATTGAGAATTATGTTGGACAAGTTGAGTTTGACATTGGTATGCTTGTGGGAAAGAAATGGGGTGTCTATGAATTGTGAGTAGGTGGAGTTCAATACTATTATCTTCTTTGTCTTATATATTTAGCCTCATTATCAATTCTGATACTATATGTATCTTGTCAACCAAATGATATCATAGTTATATGATTAATTTTAGTTTGTGTCTCTAACTATTACTGAATTAACATTCCATCCCAAATCACAAATACAAACTAAGAAAGAACACATAAATTCAAAACCTGGCTTCTTTTTGCGAACCAAGGAGTTATTAAGCGAAGACTATGGCGAATTCAGTCCTTGGGGCGGTTGCTGCTCTTCACGAAATCCACCACCTTGATTTTCGATGTTCGAGCCAAGCTTCAGAGGCCGCCTCCAGTTTTTAGAGGTTAGGGGTTAGTCTTCTGGGAAACGGAGGCGCCAAGTGAGATAGAAAATGGTGGCCTTTCGAGATGGGAAATTGGGACTGAGCAGCCGATGACGTAGCTGCACTATTAGATAAGCTAAGCTCATATAAAATTTGAAAAACTCATGGTTTATTGAATGATATATGAAAAACTTATTTACAAGAGTGAATGTAGTTGTATTTATAAACCAAATACAATGATAACTGCTGATAAACTAACACCGGTAACTCTAATTATTTTGCTAACAAACTCGGCACGTGAGGCACGTGAGATTTTCTTCACTTATGCTAGATATTCCAATACACCCCTGCTGAATCCTAGCCAGGGGAAAAATCCACCAAATTGAGCCTAGTTCGCAGAAGAGAAAACCTTGTATCAGCAAGCGGCTTTGTAAAAGTGTCTGCAATCTGGTCTTCAGATGGAACATAGCCAACAATAAGAGTGCTATCATTGATCTTTTCCCTAATGTAATGAATATCAACTTCTATATGCTTTGTGCGGGCGTGAAACACAGGATTTTCAGCTAGAGCAAGAGCACTAATATTGTCACACCACAGTTGCTGGGAGGATGTCAAAGAAATACCAAGTTCAGTGCAAAGGCCATGTAACCAGACTATATCAGTGGTGGCACAAGCCATGCTTCTGTATTCGGATTCTGTGCTGCTTCGGGAGACGACATCCTGCTTTTTGGCAGACCATGTAATAAGGTTTGAACCTAAAAAGATGTAGTGACCGCCGATAGAACGGTGATCATCCAGACAACTCGCCCAATCTGCATCCGAGTAACCTATGATTTGAGAACTAGAAGAAGGGTTAAATGATAAGCGCAGTGAAGCTGAGCCTTTGAGATACCTGAGTAACCTTTTGCACGCATTCCAATGCAGAGTGGTATGAGAGGTCAAAAATTGGCTTAGTTTGTTGACGACATAGACAATGTCAGGGCGAGTAACAGTAAGATATTGCAACGCCCCAATTGTGCTTCTGTATAGAGTTGGATCTTCAAATGGTATTCCTTCTGCCTTTGAGAGTTTTGTAGCAGGTGTCATCAGTGTAGAACATGGCTTGCTATCCAGCATTTTGGTTTTGATGAGGAGTTCATGAATGTACTTGTGTTGGTACAAGTAATAAGACTGATCTTTATGTACCACTTCAATACCCAGAAAGTAATTAACTCTATCCAGATTTTTGACTGAAAACTTGTGATGCAGATGGTTAATGACCGAAGACACCAAATCAGAGTTATCACCTGTAATAAGAATATCATCCACATAAACTAGAATAAGAGTAAGAGCAGACCCTGACTTTTTGAAGAATAAAGAGAAGTCTGAGTTAGACTTGGTGAAGCCTAAATTGCAGATTTCTGTTGTGAGTGTTCCATACCAAGCCCGAGGGGCTTGCTTGAGACCATATATAGCTTTCTTAAGTTTGCAGACATAATGTGGATTTTGTGGATCTTCAAAACCAACCGGCTGTGCAATATAAATGGTGTCTGATAACTTTTCATTTAAAAATCTATTTGTTGGATAGGCCAACCCTTTGTAGCAGCAAGTGAAAACATGAGTCTGATTCTGGATGCTTTCACTACTGGACTGAATGTTTCCATAAAGTCTACCCCTGCCATTTGCTCAAAACCTCGAGCAACTAATCGAGCCTTTAGCTTATCAAGAGTATAATCTGGATTGAGCTTAACTCGAAATATCCATTTGTTGCTAATAACTTTTTGACTCGGATCTAGAGGGGTTAACACCCAAGTACCCTTACCCATGATGGCATCAAACTCTTTGGACATAGCTTCAAACCATCCATCATGAGACAGAGCCTCTTCCAGAGACAGTGGTAAGCCAGGTATAGTTTTAGATGTGGGTGGACTGTCTAAGACTGCCAAGTAGCATTTGGGTTTGAATATTCCATTTTTAGACCTAGTGACCATGGGATGTGAAGTAGTAGGGAGAGATTCTGAGGATGGAGATGAGGGAGAGGATGACTGAGGGCTGAGATCAGGAGAAGAAGTACCATCTTGAGCCAGTGCAGGTGGAGAAGAGTTAGGATATGAACTGTTGGGAGTGGAGGTTGTTGGTGAATCAAAGAGGCTGGAGTCATGTAGTGGAGAAGGAAGAGGAGAAGTTTCACTGACTGTAGTGATTGGAGTTGCTGAAATATGAGTGAGAGAGGGACCTGGAACCTGAGTTGGACTAGCAGTAGAAGCATTTTGGAAAGTGGATAGAGGAAAGAGTGTAGGATAGGGAAATTCTTCCTCTGTGAACTTAATTGTATCAGCAATATAGAGCCTACCATTAGTGCCTACGCATTTTATAACCTTTGTGATGAGTGCTATATCCTAGAAAAATACATTTAGATGATCTAAACTGGAGCTTATGATTGTTATAAGGCCTGAGATAAGGGTAACATGAGCATCCAAATATATGCAGCAGAGATAAGTCTGGAGTTCTATTAAACAGAAGTTGAAATGGAGATTTGTGTGTGATTATGGCAGAGGGAAGTCGATTTATAATATATGTAGCAGTTTCAAATGCATACCACCAGTATTGAAGGGGAAGAAAAGTTTGACTAAGCAATGTTAACCCTAAATCAACTATATGTTGATGTTTTCGCTCTGCCTTTCCATTTTGATTGTGATTATGAGGACATGGATGTTGAAAATGAACCCCAAGTTTCTTAAAGTAGTTAACTAATGGTCTATACTCCCTACCCCGGTCTGATTGAAAAGCCATAATAGATGTAGAATACTGACATTTTATCATTTGAAAGAACTGTTGGAAAATAAAGGTAGTTTCAGATTTTAGGGTGAGAGGATATATCCATGTATATCTTCTATAGTCTATAAAGTGAATGTAGTATTTGAAACCTTGAGTAGATGAAGTGTAGGCTGGCCCCCAAATATCAGAGTGGATTAATTGAAAAGGTTGTGAGGTTTTAAGTGGTTGAGTGAGGTGTGGTTTTTGATGTAATTTCCCTATACAGCAAGCATTGCAAAAGTTAAGAGCAGATCCAGATACTGATACATTTAGTCCTTTAAGAACAGATTTTAACACAGGAAGATTTGGATGACCTAAACATTTGTGCCACAAATTCATTTTATTGATATGTAAAGTAGATGCAGTACATGGAGATGGAGAAGTACTGGAAGAAACAAAGGCAGGTGGTACAACAGATGGAATTTTTGAACCTGTTCTAGAATGAAACTGAGACAAGTCAATATGATAGAGTCTTTTATGAAGTGTTCCTTTCAGCAGTGTTTGATGGCTCTTCTTGTCCTTCACAAGGCAGCAAGTGTCATGGAATTCAAACAAGACATCATTATCTTTAGTAAACTGAGATATAGTGATAAGATTTTTGGTTATTTAAGGCATAAATAGAATATTGTTGAGAAGAAGAGAGGGTTGAGAAGTAGGGGTTTGAATGAAGTTTGTACCAACAAATGCTATAGGAATAGACTTACCATTGACAACAGTAAGAGTTTCTACCCCAATGTATGGTGTGTGAAGCTGGAGATTTGCCATATCATTGGTGATATGATTGGTGGCACCACTGTCCACATACCAAAGACCTTCTTCCTCATCAAAGTCATATTTTGGAAGCTGATTCAAATCTGTAACATAAGCTTGTGGAGTCGTGGTTGAGGTATCTGCACCAGTGAAATTAATATCAAACCTTTTAAAACATTTTAAAGCAACATGACCAGCCTTACTGCACAATTGACTGACTATAGGTGATTTACCAGAAGGTTTGAAGGTTCGGCCAACCATGCCTCGACCTCTGATGCCATGACCTCTTTGCACATAGTTAGCCATAGGATCCACCATATAAGAAGTCTGCTGAAGTCTGATTTCATGAGATTGCAATGCATATTGCATTTCCTGAAGGGAAGGAGTATCAGATCGATGCATGAGATTGATTACAATGGCCTCAAACTCATGTCCACAGCCATTGAGAATTGAATCGCCTAGTTCATCATCTGGTATTGGATGACCTGCAACACTCAATTAATCTGCAAAACTACGCATGCGTAGAAAATAATCATCAATGCTATGAGATCCTTTTTTCTGTGAGTGCAACATTTTCTTCAATTGAAGAACTCGAGCACGAATTGTGACTGGAACAGCTGTTCAAGAGTATGTCAGATTGCCGATGCAGAGTTGCACCAAACTACGTGACCAAGCATTGTTTCACCAATGGAGAAGAGCATCCAACTAACTAAGAATTGATCCTTGCAAATCCAATTCATGTATTTCGGATTGGATCGAGGCGGTGTGCGTGGAGTGAGCTGAGCAGTGGAGCAGCGGTTGGTGAGATGAGATCTTCTAAGCCGTGGGCACGAATCGTGCTTAAAATTTGAATCCTCCAGAACGCATAATTGGTGCGATCTAAGCGAAGAAATAGAGGATGAAGATTTGGAAGAGAGGAAGATTGAGCGGAAGCTTGATTGAGATTAGTGGCCATAGCCATAGCAGATAGGATCGGGAGAGAAGATGAGAAATCACAACTCAGAAGAGAGATGCTGCAATTCTACTCACTAAGAATGCAAAAATTGAGTGTGATCCTCAAAAAGAAGCTCTAGATGCCATATTAGATAAGCTAGGCTCATATAAAATCTGAAAAACTCATTGTTTATTGAATGATGAAAAACTGATTTACAAGAGTGAATGTACGTAGCTGTATTTATAAACCAAATACAATGATAACTACTGCTACTAAACTAACGCCGGTAACTCTAACTATTTTGCTAACAAACTAGGCACGTGAGATTTTCTTCACTTATGCTAGATATTCCAATATGCACCGCCATTTTCACGGAGGCGCTTCCATTGCGACTCTGCAAAATTCAAATCCGTCTCGTCTCAATTTTGGAAAAAGTTGTGTCAGTTACAAAATGTCCCCAATTTATATTCTTTTTGTTTTCTTTTACATAAATTAACAAGTAAATAAATAAATGTAAAAACTATGCCATGAAAGATAGACTCGAATCTAAGACCCCTAGCCTTGAGCATTAACCATACTATCATTAGGTTAATACACGCAAATAATTTATATATTTTTAGTTTTAAAGCTTTTTACTTTAAAAAAAGTTGAGTCTATGTTTTTACCGAATTCTATAAAACGAGATATACGGGTGTAATTGATTATAACAACTAAAGTCGTATTTCACACATACTAAGAACAACAATGACTATTATTGTGCACAAAAATTTTCTATCTAGACTAATGAAAATTTGAGTTGGTTTCAATACTAAAGCATACAAATGAAATGAAATAAACACTCTAACAAAAAAGGAGAATGAAATATCCTAGAGCTTCAATTTCAGCATATTCAGGAAATAAAACAAATTCATATTGATTAATCATTCTCGTATTCGATTCGTCCTAAGACATTCACAATAAAGTCTAAGCCTACTTTGCAACGAACAAACCATAGATTACATACAAGACCACATGCAACTCCTCACAGATTTTAAGATTAAAGCTCTAATACTATTCAAGTCCTCTGAGCTAATATTGAAAAGTATGTTACATGTTCGTATTCAAGGATCAATAATGATCTCATGATATCAAATCAATGCATAAATCATGCAAAATAGGTGATCAATCAATTAAGCAAAGAATAAACCCGAGAACATGAAAATGAAAAATAGGTTTAGATTAGTTAATAGTTCAGAAATTCATCATTTGTTTACTTTTTCTCCAAGACAAAGGTTACAAGACACACATATAAACTAACAAAGTTATAAACTAAGGTAGAACAAATCATTCCACAAGCTAAAATCGTAAAACAATTGCAGAGTCTCACTCGTGATTGCTTCAACTCCACATATCTTGACCTCTCGTCTCTTCTCTCAAGTTCTCAAGTAAAAAAGTATGCAAAAGTTCCAGCTTCAAGCTTTTCAAGCGGATCGAAGAAGAAAACAACATTAATAGCAATGTTGCGCCAACCAAACAAATCATTGTAAGTAATAAATATCAATATCCAGATTATTCAAACTTTATTTTAATACTGCTGAAAAAAAAAAAAAAAAAAAAGAGAGACCAGAGACAAAAGGAAACAAGTAGAAGCACCCGCAAGAAACCCCGGGTAACCAAAAAAGAAACCAAGACTAAGAGAACATTTTAAGAGGGTCTTCCTCGTTTAAAACTTCGTCATCTTCATCGTCCAACATATCGCCCCATTTTTTCTTCTTTTTTGAAGAGGCCACAACCGACATAGCATGGGCTGCATCGGTAGAGTTAGAGGAGTTGATCACAGAGGTTTGCAGAATCGGTCCTCCAGACTGAGCATACTTCACTTTATTCAGGAACTCCACAGGCAAAGAATCACGGCCTGCTGAGTTTTGGAAATCCGAATACATGCCATTTTTTATTATACGACGGAGCCGGTGCTTGATAGAAGAATCAGAAACTCTCCCCTTCTTGGTGATAGCCCCTTTCGGACGCCCTCGGCTACGAGAAATGGGTCCTGTCGTCCCAGGCAAAGTTAGCACAGCGTTGTTGTCAGGCTTAACAGCAAGCGGCTGAACAACCAGAGGTGCAGAAGTCCTCTCGTGTTCCTGCTCAACTACCTCTATTTGGCTCTTTTCGTCATCTGACCCAGGCTGCTCCATATCCTCTCTACCCTGACTGTCCTGAGAGATGCAAGCATCTGAAACACGGCCTCCATCAGAAGGCGGCTTGTCCATGTCATCATCACCAACTTGTCTCTGTTCATCTTGCAACTCTAGAGAAACCAACACAGCAAAGGGATTGGATGCGGTAGGAGAGTCTGAAGAAGAGTTCAGTTTCTGTCCAACCTCAGCTAAAGCTGCTTCCTGTCCAGCCCTTGCTGGAGATTCCTGATTGCTGAAGAAGAGTTCAATTGTATTAAAACTTTATTTTAATACAATTGGCTTTAGTGATCACAATTAAGGTTTAATTAAACCTCCTAACTTGTCGCCCTATATAAACCTTTCGATAAATCACAAAACCGAGGTCTATTGCCCACATCTTGTTGTTGATTTTGCCTTCCTTTCATCCTAAATTAATCAAAGTTATTCATAAATTGTCCCTTTCGTACGGTTTAATGGTAAAGTGTGTATATCTGAGATGAAGGATAACACGTTCAAACTCCACTATATCCTATATATACATGTAAAGATAGAGTTCGAGGATTTTTTAGGACAATAACTTAGGTTGATTTGGAAATTAGGACAAAAATTTTCGGACTTGTAAAAATAGGATACTAATTTTTTTAGAGTAAAATAGGACACTAATTAATAAGTGTTGCACCCGCAGGACAATTCTCGGCCAATTATCGGTCCAGAAATATCCTATTTTTACGACGCTTATTAATTAGTGTCCTATTTTACTCTAAAAAAATTAGTGTCCTATTTTTACAAATTCGAAAATTTTTATCCTAATTTCCAAATCAACATAAGTTATTGTCCTAAAAAATCCTCTGACTCTGTAAAGATATGCCTGTGGTTTAACCGTTTCGGACTATAATATAATTTCAGAATAACTCACCTGTGGTTTAACATATAATTAACACGTATTAGTATAAATATTCCCCCTAAAAAGTATAGATATTCCATGTACATTCTTGATAAAGAATCTTCCAGCTTCCAAGATACAAAAGGAAGACCCTTAATTTTGTTTACCCAAAAAAAAGAACCCTTAATTTTATGTACGTTACATCTACCAGCCAAGAAATTAACAAAGTAGTAAATCTATGTCTTGCATTTCTGGTTTCTTGTCGATTCTTGATAGATAATCTTGAATTAAGTCGATCTTGATAAAGGGCTTCTTCGAAGCTCCTAACAGAGCAAGGCACCGTTATCGGCCCACTCGCATACTGAAATATATATGGACTAGATTAGGATATATTTGATATATTCTAATAAGCTTTAATTAATTAGTAAATAGTTTGACTATTGGATTAATTAATTGGAGACAAAAGAAAAGCCCGGCCTGTTTAACCTAGGGTTTACAGGCGTGTCTTATTCCTATAAGAATATGAATATATTTCTTTTGTCTATGAGATGAACACAGGTGAGATACGTAAAATCACAAGAGAGAAAACACTTAGAGCACTATAGAATTCAATCGGAGATTTCCTAGCTTTCGATGATTGAATTGTGCATCGGGAATTGTTCCTGCATCGAATCTGCAATATGCGTGGATACCATAGTAGTGGATTCAACTGCAGGATTGCTAGAAGAATTGCTACAGGATTGTTTGCTACACAACAAGTAAGTTATTCTAACTGTTGTGTGTTTGTAATCTCTACACACGAATCAATTGTAAATATTGTAAATCTAGATCCTTTCCTTGACTGTTTTTTCCGCTGCGTATCATTAGATGATGTCAAGGATTTCCAACAGTGGTATCAGAGCCCGGAGCTCGATTTATAATTGATACTCCCTCCGTCCGCGAATTAAAGCGCCATTTGGAGTTGGGCACGGAGTTTAAGAAAGCTGAAAAAGGTGTTGTAGGTGAAGTAAAAGGGTAGTGATTAAGATATGAATTACTTTTACTAATCTACAATTAAAAGATACTTTTGCTTTATTGATTTATGCTTCTTTTCCTCGCCCTCACTCTCTCTTCTCATTGATCTCTCGCTCTCTCCCTCCTGCCACCGTCTTCACATCTCAGGCAAAATGCTTGTTAAATTCATGAAGCAACAAATGTCACTATTGATACAAATAGGGGAATAGAAGTAATGACAAATCCAAAAACCCCCCCAAGTGAAAAAATCCATGCCTATGCCTCACCCCCAATTTTTGTTCGAACAATAAGAAAATTCAGTGAAAAAAATCAAATCCCACAAATCCAAGATTCATACGCCCACCCCCCCCCCCAAGTGAACAATTTTCATCAAAAAAAAAAAAACTAAGAACACTACATCCAAGATCAGTTGAGAGAGAGAGGTAAAGGTAAGAAAAAACACATGCTTTGAAAATTCAGTGAATACCCACTTCACAAAACAACTAGAAGCAGACAAACAATACATAAATTAGAACCCTAAAGAAATGCAGAGCCCCCAAGGATACACCCCCAAGGACATGAGCCCCAACTCCTTTCTTCGCAGACGGATTCCGGGCTTCAATGGTGGCCTGGGCTACGATTCAGAGATTTCAAACCCCGCCACTTCGAATTCCGGCAAGAACAACTCCGATTCAGAGAGATGGAAGCCCGCCGCTTCAGATTCCGGTAGGAACGATGCAGATTCATAGGATCGAAGTCGCCGCTTCGGATTCCGGCATCGGCGACTCCAATTCAGAGAGATCGAAGGTCGGGAATTCGGTTTCTGGCACAACCGTGTCTGAATCGCTAAATCGAGGCATTTCGAGTGCAAAGAGATTCATAGATTCGTGAAGACGAGAGAGAGAGGTAGGGTTTCATCTAATACTCTACATCAACAAAATGAAGAACCACGAAAATCTAGAACATAAAATGGCCCAGACATTGTTTCAAGGAAAATTGGCCCAAATTTGTGGTTGTTTTGAAACTACCGAAAAATCATGTTAGATTTTAAATAAATAAGATGAGATAATTAATGGCAAATGGTAGTAATTTTAAATAAAGAGGGAGGGTAAAATGGTACAAAAAGGCAAATGGGGCTTTAATTCGCGGACAAATATTTAGAGGCAAATGGGGCTTTAATTCGCGAACGGAGGGAGTATTATGTTCTAATTAATCATGGGTTAATTAAAATTTGATCCTCCAAATCTATTTTTGAAATTGTCTTGGACAGTTTTCGAATTGAGATTTTTGAAACGGGATCTTGTGTAGCTGGGCAACATGTTCTTCATATTTCGAAACTTGGTTTTGAATCTTGAATTTGGGATTAAACGTTGTGGAGTTGAATTTAGTCTTTAAAATTTTGCTGGGCAACATGGTTTTAACGAACTGGTTCAAATCATTGCCGGAAAACCACAACCGTCAACCACCGCTAGGCGGTGGCATAATCTGTGGTCGCTCTGAGTGGCCGGCTGCAAGCTCCTCCTATGCGCAGGTGTTTTCCGTGCAGTGGCGCAGTCGGAGCATGCCTGTGTGCTGCGCCAGATAGCCCACCACCGTCGATACCGCCACTGGGAGCGAGACTGCACCACCGAAAGTTGTTGCAGATGCGGCGAACATTTCTCCATCGACAAGACATTTGTGGTCTTGAACCGCGACGATGAAGCTTTGTTCCGGCGTGACTTGGTCACCGGAGCCATGGTGGCTTGAGATGGAGATGATCGTCGTCGGCGTCGCAGCTTCGAGTGTCCGCGGCGGGCTGAGAAACCAGAAGCAGCGGCTGCTGCAAATCCTTTGCAAGCCCTAGCTAGGCTTCGTTGGGCAGCTACTGCTGGGCTGCAATTTTAATGGGCTGGACCTGGTTTTTTAATTCTATTAAAGGCCCCATAGTTGGGCTGAAACTAAAAAAAAAATGTTATTAATTTAGAATTAATAATATTAATCCCAATTTCAGAATGGAATTTATTAATTAGATTAATAAATCTTGTTTATTATTATTTTTGAAATAATAATATTAATAATATTAATTTAGAATTAATATGATTAATCTATTTATTAATTAGATTAATGAATCTTGATTTAGTATTATTATTTTAAATAATAATATTGAATCTATATTTATAATAATTTGGAATTTATATAAATTGACTAATTCATTAACTGGATTTAATTCATAGATTGTTATTATTTTTGAAATAATAATATTTGATGAGTTTTTATATTAATTTTGAATTAATATATGAAATTATTATTTTGAAATAATAATGTTGTATTAATTTGGAATTAATACAAACTGATTAACCCATATTTTAATTGGAGAATAAAATTTAATTGGATTAAGAAATTTTATTCGTAGAGATTCTATGTTGTTTTGTGATAGCTTGCTATTTGATTTTATGCTTATTATTTTTTAACTATAGTAGTGAGAGACCGCTTTTATGCTTGGGTAGGCGGCGCCCTCTATATGTAGTCCGCGTTACTATGTATGGGTAGGCAGCACCCAATACGTGTGGTCCGCATTTCGTATGCCTGGGTAGGCGGATTGTTTTGCTATTTAATATTGGATATTAAATATAAGAAATTAATATCACATGCTAAATCCCCACTAAATATAAGTCTTTGTGTAAGCACAAAACGCGTCGTCCATCATAATTGTTTGAGTTCCCTAACCTTTTCGTCCAAGGGTATTTACATAAAATTTTATGCTCTAAATTGATAAGGCCAAGGCTCATTCATAGGTTGGCACCGTGTGATGGGGTTGACTTGCTTAAATTATTTTGGAACGCAAAGCGACCAAGAATGATTTAAGGACGCAGATTAATTGGATTAATCAACCAATAGTTGCAAAATTGTTGTTGCAATTGACTTAGAGGCCTACTAAGTGATATTATTGTAGTCATCAGCAAAGTAGATGCTACATAATATTGACATGGATCTTGGACCACTAAGATTTATATTGATTATAAATCCGTATTTTATGTTGGGGGCATAAGATATGTTAAAATTAGTAGGAGCTAATCAAAACAAAAATGCCTTGTTTGATTAGTAAAATAAATGTGATCTTATTTGATTTGATTCTTTTTTACTGCTTTCTTTTATCTCTGTTTTATCTGCAACTGTTTTGTTATGTTTGTTGGATACGGTAAATTGACTAGGTCAAACTTTCTGGATTGACTGCGCAAGTTGCGTTTGGTGCTAAGGCTAGACAGGATTGATTATGTCTTAGAGAAATCAATCCACATCATCCTGAATGTGACTTTAGAAACTTTCAAAATGTTTGACATTGAAAGTTACAAGAAACATATGGATGATGTAACTTCTGCTAAATATGTTATGATTGTGTCTATGAGTTTGGAACTGCATAAACAACATGATCACATGTTTCGATTGAGATGTTGATGTACCTGAAGAGTGTTAATGCTTTAGAAGCCAAGACCATAAAGTATAAGATACTCATGGATCTCTTCAGGATTAATCTACATGGAGTAGACAAGGTCTCTATGGATGTCTTGAAAAGATTGAGTTAATTGAGAGGTTGGCCACGATTGGAACGAGACTATCCGATATTTGTCTCAATCAACTTAATCTTGCAGTAATGATCTGTCTCATTTGTGAACTTCATAAGTGAATTCAAAATGAACAATAGGACAGTGACACTGCCATGAGTTTCATGACATGTTAAGAACGATTTTGAATCGTCTTCCACTAAGGACAAATAAGTTCTTATGATTAATACTTCTGCCAATTCTAACCCAAAATGAAAGGAAAGGTAGAAGAAGGATCAAAAGAACTAAATTTTGCATCCTAAGGTGGAAACCATAAGAAGCAGAAGTTACCCAAAGATAAAATGAAGGGCATTGGAAGGGATACTGCTTGATGTTCAAAACATTGGATGTTTTGATAGTAGGATTTGGTATGTTTATCATTGAGGTGAACATGTCTACTAACAACTCATGCTCCTGTGTATTAGATACGAGTTATAGTTCACACATTTGTTAAAATGTGTGTTGTCTAACTAAAACAGGAGAGTGGGACCAAGGAAATTTGACTTACGCATTTGTTTTGAGCAATAGTTGCTGCTAAATGCATAAGGTCTTATGGATTTAATCTATCTTTGGGTTTGTGGACATGTTAGATTGTTATTTTGTTCTTGGAATTACGAGGAATATAATTTCCATTCTCGTGTTAGACATTGAAGTTTTTCTTTCCATTTTGCTTATAGAACTTATTCTACTTTGCTTAATGGAGATGAAAATATTTCACTTGAGAATACTTTATATTTGCTCAATGCGAAAAAAATATCCTCAGTGTGTAAAATAAACTATCACAAGCAATGCGAATAGTCCGACTTAACTTTGGCATGTAGGCTTGGTCACTTAATGAGAAATGAATAACAAGATCGAGAAAGTTAGACTATCTCACACTTTTTGACGTAAAGTCTTATAGTGCTTGTGAAATCACATCTCAAGGTTAAAATGACCAACGAGCCACTTTCTAGGACAAGAATACAAGCTAAAGAAGTACTTGAGTTGATTCACATAGTGATATGTGGACCGTTTTCAACTCAAGCACAAAGTGGATTTTCGTACTTCACAACTTTCACAGACAATTTCTTAAGGTATGGAAATGTGTATCTTATGAAACACAAATCAGAAACTTTGAGAAATCTATGGAGTTTAAGTTAGAAGTCAAGAAAAAACTTGGAGAAGTATTTAATCTCTAAGATTAGATCGAGAAAGAAATACTTAAGCCATCATGTGTTCGTCGATTGCTTGAAGTCATATGGAATCCATCCACAATGGACTCCTCTAGGGATACCTCATTTGAGTTTGACATCCAAAATGAGAAATCGAACTTCATTAGATATGGTTTGATCCATAATGAGCTTCTCTAAACTTCTGGTGTATCTTTGGGACCATGCCTTGTTTATTATTACTTATATTCTGAACTAAGTTCCACTTGAATTAGTTGAGTAAATATCATATGAATGTGGTATTGAAAGAAGCATAGTTTTACACATATGTGAACCTTGGGTTACACTACATATGTAGAGAAAATGCTCACTGATTAGTTGGAATCAAAAGTGAGAAGTGTTACTTTGTGGGATATCCCAAGAAAACACGAGAATACTATTATTTTCTTGGAAAATATAAGTTCTCAGTTTTAGGATTGCGATGTTTCTTGAAAAGACTTGGTCTATAGGGAACAAGATCGTTATGACTTAGATCTTAATAAGATTTGAGAGCCACAAAGTCAACATGGAGGAAGAAAAACTTGTTAGATGGTCTAAACAAGGATTTAGTGGGAGCTGTTCATGATCTCATTGGTATTGATGCACTACTTAAAGCGTCATCTACATCCAATAAGACTAGTATTGAAGATTTTGCTGAAATGCAAGATTCTTCAATACAGGGGGAGATATGACATTGGATGTCGAAGATTCTTCATCATGATATAGCGGATCAACTTTCTCAAGTTCAGAATAACGAAGAGTCTGCACAAATGCAACGTCGTATAAGTTCTAGAGAACGTAAACCAGTCAAAGAATTAATCTATTGGTCTATGATCAATACGAGAAAGAATTTGAAACTGGTAATGATCTTAGAATTTATGCAAAACTATGATAGTCATATATTCTTAGAAGTGGCAAGAAGCCATAAAATCTGAATGGACCGGTTAGACCATAAATAAGATATCATTTGGGGTAATACCTAATTGATGCTAATGATAATGTGCAAACCTGCAAGGCAAGGTTAGTGGCAAAAGATTATAATCAGTGCGAGAGCATTGATTATGATGAAATATTTTCGCCAATTGCAAAAGTCAAGTCCATTGAGATTTTACTTGTTGTTATGAACTAAAACAAGCTTCTAGAATATGGAACAAATGTTTTGACAAAGAAATCAAATCATTTGATTTTGGTCAAAAGCAAAGAAAGTATGGTGTTTATAGGAAACACAAGAATGAGAACACAATTTTCATCATCATTTATGTATGACATATTGAAAATGAAAATTATTGTACTCATGATGCAATCCATGAAAGACTAGTTGTTAATTTCCTTCAAGGTGAAGGATTTGAGTAAAGCCTATTCTATCCTTGGGATCCAGATCTATTGAGTTTTGAGTTAATAGATTGTTAGGCTATCAAAATCCACTTACATAGACAAGGTGCTAAGGCGATACTCCATGAAGAAGTTCGAAACGACATCTACCGATGGAATATGTCATCTATTTGTCAAGAAAGGATTGTCCTTCTAATGACAATGAGATTTAATTCACAAAGGATGATCCTAACGCTAGGGCAATAGGATGGTCATGAATGTCATGATTTTCACTACACAAGGTGTAGTTTGTGTGCTTAGCATCGTTGGTAGATTTAAGAGATATTAGAAACAAGAGATTATGTTAGAGCAAGTTCCCACATAAGAGGACATAGCTAATCCTTTTGACCGATTGTTATGCATTATGAATCATAACAAACACTTTGAGTGTTTAGGCATTGGATATCTTCGAGATTGGCTTTAGTCAGTGGGAGTAAAAGTAATATGTCTAGAAATAATCTGTGTTGAGACTTATTACTTTATCACATTTATGACATTTGGTGTCACTAATGGCATTATGCATTTATTTGATTGATTACTTTGATTATTTGTTTTCATTCAATTAAATGTTCCCATGAGTTAATACGGTTGCTAATTTAGTGGGAGATTAGCAATAGAGTATAACTCTTAAAGAACCCCAACTAAGGATCATCAAGATTGGGATATTGATGATATGTTATAAGTTGGCATGTGATCTGTATCACATTCTTAGATAATGCAGTTGTTCTCACGACTATGAGATATTAGATACTCGTGATAGATGCATGGATACTTTAGAGAGTATTGGCATACCCTACCAATGTATCATTTGTTTTGGTGTCTATGATTATTGGTGTGTGGAGATTGTGACAGTCCTTTGACTTGAGGGCAATACTTATCTTACTTATTGAATGATATACTTTTACCAAGTATTGCACTCCAACCAAAGGGGTAGATACGGCTTGTGTTGGGTATATCGGGATATAAGGGAAGGTGGTAGTTGTGCCAAGATAAGATTCATTCCTCGATTAACGTTTTGAGAAGAACACTCAGTTTCTCTATATTACTTGACCATTAAGTCACTGGCCAGTGCAGTTGATATGTTCGAACTTTAAAAGGTTGAACATGATCGATATGAGTCATTTAATAAAGATGAGATAAATTGATAGAGCTATTAGAAAGACACAATGGCAAATTCTAGGCTATATCGAGTGGTTCGTGAATGAAAGGATGTTACTATATCTTCGCATAAAGGTTTTGTTTACATAATCCACGTAAACGTTCTTCATATATCGAGTTCGCTACACAACGCAGTCTAGGAGTTTTGTGTAGACTTTAATTTGATTATCGACGATAATGGAGGCCTATTGGGTCACACTTTATGTGTATTGTTGATCGCTTAAGGGTGCGAAGATAGTGCTTGGTGTTTAATCTAATGCTAGTCTAAGTGGGAGATTGAAAGATATATGGAATAGATTAGGATATATTTGATATATTCTAATAAGCTTTAATTAATTAGTAAATAGTTTGACTATTGGATTAATTAATTGGAGACAAAAGAAAAGCCCGGCCTGTTTAACCTAGGGTTTACAGGCGTGTCTTATTCCTATAAGAATAGGAATATATTTCTTTTGTCTATGAGATGAACACAGGTGAGATACGTAAAATCACAAGAGAGAAAACACTTAGAGCACTATAGAATTCAATCGGAGATTTCCTAGCTTTCGATGATTGAATTGTGCATCGGGAATTGTTCCTGCATCGAATCTGCAATATGCGTGGATACCATAGTAGTGGATTCAACTGCAAGATTGCTAGAAGAATTGCTACAGGATTGTTTGCTACACAACAAGTAAGTTATTCTAACTGTTGTGTGTTTGTAATCTCTACACACGAATCAATTGTAAATCTAGATCCTTTCCTTGATTGTTTTTTCCGCTGCGTATCATTAGATGATGTCAAGGATTTCCAACACATACATCCTGATTTCGTCCTCGTACTCATCCAACAACCTCGCGAAGCACCACCCGGTGTTGAGCAATTCGATTGAGACGACGTATCTGACCCTTTTCGCCTCCGCGTCCCCAACCACATCCACCGGAAAACACCCTCTCGGCACTTCTATCTTCCGGAGCTTCTGCTTGGATTTGTCTTCAGACAACCACATCTTCATTCTTCAAACAAGATTTCGTAGTTGTTGATGATAGTATTAATTATAGAGGTGCATGAGGGTTGGAGTCTGTTTTGGATTAGGATTTGTGTTGTAACCTAATTTAATGAAACCTAGTTTTGTAGGGAAACGGAGAGGTCACAGAATTTTCATGCAATCAGGTTTCGGTGCTTTTGTAAATTGTAAGTAAGATGTAAGATGTATTCCCGTGTGTGGTGGTCTTGTGCAAGACTCTTGCATGCGCATCATAACTATGCAGCCCGGCCCCACTACATTTATTTATTAATTTTATTTTTATTAATCAAATTTTTTAAATTTGATGTGAGGTTTGACAAATTAATCTTAATTAGAGCTTAAAAAAATAATCGGTCGAATATAATTATTAAATTCTAATTAAGAGTTCATGAATCTTAAATGGAATGAATAAATTCTAATTTAGTACTCCTGCTCGTTTTCCATTTTGGGATGTCTCATTAGAATTGGCTCATTTTTCATTTTGAGTAAAACAAAAAAATACTTAAAAAAGTAAATATCTTAATCTCCGTACTCAAAAGAAATGAGCCTATTAGAGTGAGACAAAGACAATATCAATGAAGTATATCTTGATTTTTTTTTAGTTAAAAAAAAATCAACAATTGTGACGACCCGCCGTAAGTGGGGGCTGACACGAGGACTGGGGTATTTTTATCTTTGAGTAAATACTCAACTTTTTATTAAACTAGGGTAATTAGCGAAAATAATTAACTCGTTAATTTTGTTAATATAAACTAGGTTAATTAGCGAAAATAATTAACCTAAAATTCAGATCGATTGTTCAAAGAAAATTCGATTTGACACGGAGTATGAAGACTCTGGTCATATCTAGATACTTAAATAAAAAGAAGTTGAGTGCTCGAGAGCAACTAAATAGTTCAATGTATGCAACAAAATAAAATTTATTTCTTAAGTGACACATAGGGCATTTAAAATAACTGAATTGAACTGGGGGAAACTAACCGTGAACTCAGCCAGAAGACATGAGTCCATTCAAGAATACTCTTTTGTCAAGGACGACCTTGACCTGCTCGTAGCGCTTCTGATCAACACCATCACTTGCCCTCCACTACACCCGGCTCCTCATCAATTTGAAAAAAAGTTAAAAATTTGAGGTGAGTACTAATGCCCTCAGTGAAGTTAATGCCCTTTTGTTTAAAATTTGTTTTAAAGAACTTTCTCTTAATGAAATCCATGTCCCCTCAAAAAAAATATAGCAACACTTTATGAAAACAATTACTATAAATCAAAAAAATACTTTAACTGTGAGTCCGGGCTCTTGAAATACACGTATTTTATCTGTTTTTTGTGTTACCTGCATGGTGCTAGGCATGGGCGATCCATCCGAGTCAACCACACCTAGACTTTCACTTGTATACACTGCCCTGATCCCTTGTCAGAGTTAGAGTCAATTGTCTCTTTCGGGCAAACCCGACTCTTTCGAGCGAAACTGACTGCTCAATATGTAATAACCAAGAGCAAAATTTTTGCATGCATTCATAAATAAAATTCATTTACTTTAACATTGAAACAGTGGGGGCTTACTAACTCAAACTTACTTCGCAAATATAACTCACCTGTTAAATCTTAAGTGGGAGACTGAACTCAAACTGTAGCACCGTCTTGCGGATCATTTCCTATGAAACAGATCTTAACTTTTAGCTCATGCAATAGATAACGAAAATCTTTGGCTATCTTAGGGTTCTCTAGTGAAAAATATGTATTTTTGCCTCTTAGTGTGTCATATTTGATGCTTGAGTTGGTCTTCTGTGAGACCTCAAGTGTATAGAAAATATGGGTTGGGTCGTGTGTTGCTTTTATGGGCTAACCATAAAAGTAATTATTGTTATAAGAAAAACTAATTATTGATATAAAGAAAGGTAATGTTTTAAAAATATTACTCCATTCGTCCCACTTGAAGTGTCTTGTTTTCCTTTTTAGGTTGTCCCACTTCAAATGTCTTGTTTCATTTTTTGGAAAAATTAGGGCTAGTAAGTATGTAATTAACTTACTGATTGTAAGCAAAGTTAACTTCCAACTTTATTAAATGCTTTTTTATTGGGCCCACACTATTTTTAACTTTACACAACACCACTTAATATTGTAATTAACTTGCTCCTAAATAATATTTTGCCGAAAAGAAACAAGACGTCTCAAGTGGGATGGAGAGAGTACTTTTCTTCATGTCGATTATTAATTTTCATCAAAATAATAATTACTTCGAATAACTCATACTTTTCAACCAGTCTTGACTAGCAGAGCAGCGGCGAGCGCATGCGTGAATCGAAGGCCACGACGATAATGTACTTGTTTTGGTCAAGTAATTATTATTGTAACAAAAAGTAATTAATGATATAAAGAAAGGTAATATTTCAAAAATATTACTTTTCTTCATGTCGATTA
The DNA here is from genome assembly GCF_028751815.1 of Salvia miltiorrhiza. NCBI lineage: Eukaryota > Viridiplantae > Streptophyta > Magnoliopsida > Lamiales > Lamiaceae > Salvia > Salvia miltiorrhiza. The sequence continues at coordinate 11,275,503 of NC_080388.1, forward strand.
TTAATTTCATCACAACAATAATTATTTTGAATTATTCGGCCCAGATCCGCGACTCGCTCCTAAATCAGCCCTGACCTTACCTATCTCACCTATACACGCAGTCTGGCGGGAGATTAATTTGCGTTGATGCTTAGTTGTGAGGATTTTGCATGTTTAATGGTTTAATATTTGACTGTATATTTATTTATTATCGAAAACTTGTTATTTTCTTGTTGTTTGATGTCGGCCGCGGTTGTGGCTCTGCCCAACCATGTCCTTCTTGTGTATCCTTGCCCAAGTTCACCGCCGAGAGGTCCGATTGATAATATGGCCCGAAAGATCACTGCACCAACTTAGAGAAAGGTAATTGGGATTGTTGGAAAATTTAAGAGACATTTAGAGAAAGTTGAAAGAGAATGAAGAAGATAAAATTAATTTTGGTGTGAAAATTGTGTAGGACTTATAGAAGAAAAAAGGAAAAAATATATATAAAAAAAGCTGAAAGAATCGTTGTGTACCATAGCAACCTATTTTCAATTTTTTTAGTTAGGCACTAGTAAGTTACATGTCATATAATTGTGTGATCAATGAGTCGAGCTCGTTCCATTGAGTCAGAACTCGAGTCACGTCTTCTTGCATTGATTAACTCATAAGTTTGATTGATTCGAGTCAACTCATTGAGTCAGTCGATATGAATGCTCTAGTAACTTAGGATTTTAGTTGACATGGAAATAACAAACGGATAAAAAATTAGGGATAAGAACCAATGGTCTAAATAACCTGAAGTTATGATTACCATTTATTCTTTTGTTTACTAACAAGTTAGTCACAAACTCTTACTATTTATGAAGTTATGATTACCATTTATTCGTTTGTTTACTTAGATTTCTTGTTGTGTCCTTTTTTATTCTATAAGTTACATTAGTATGGTACACGGTGAATTATTCCTAAAGAAAGATCTTGTTCTCAACTTTATTGATGTGCGTGTATAACACCAAATTGACCTTTCCCTTTTCCTTTCAACATCTTTCCTTTGACGACGCTGCAGCAATTTGGGGGACAAATCTTCCCACATCTTTGTGCTTCACATATTCAACGTACTTTATGTAAGAAAATGGATTTTATTGGATATATGTATGGAGGATTGAAAGATACGTTTTCAGCTAATTAATCAAAGAAAATTTAATGTTAATTTTTTTGGTGAAATTTAATGTTAATTCGAGACCTGAACTATTGAAAAACTATTATTTGGTTAATAATTGTATTGTTTTAATTTTTTGTTTTCAAATACTCCCTCCGTCCCACGAATCTTGAATCACTTTCCTTTTTCGGATGTCCCATCTTGAGTCATTTCCTTATATGACAAAAAAAAAATCTTTATTCACATTTTCATTTTTTTCACCTACCACACTTAACACACTAAATATTGGGATGAGATTCAGTGTCTCACAATTTTATGTGTATCAATATATCTCATTCTTATATTTATTATTTTAAAAATATTTTTTATAAAATAAAATTTATTATAATACTATGGATTATACTTAAATTTTATTTCAAAAAAATAAATTTTTTAAAAAATATATACCATGACTTTGAGTGTATCAATCAATTATTAGCTAATAAAATTGAAATTAAATAATAAAAAATAATTATATACCCTAATTTGATGAAATAAACCCTAGTTAATAATCACAAAATTTAACTAAAGCATATAAAATTGAATTTGAAGAAAAAATATATAAGAAAATAAGTAAAATTGAAAGTGGGACACGAAGTTGGACATAAAATATGGTATACTGAATCTCATTCGCTAAATACTACTCCCTCCGCCCACTAATTCAAGGTTTAGGAGATGAAACACTAGTTTTAAGAAAAAATGTATTTTTATTAGTTGAGTGAAGAAATGGATCCACATTTTATTAAAGTCAAAGCAAAAAATACATGCATGAATTGAGTGAAGAAAGTGTACTTTTGTGATTAAAATATGAATAAATACTTACTAAAAATAGATAGGCCTTAAATTAATTGGTGGACGGACCAAAAAGGCAAGTAGGCCTTGAATTAGTGGATGAAAGGGAGTATTTTCTTAATTCTCATGCCAAAAAGAATTGACCCAAGATTCGCGGGACGGAGGGAGCAACTAAGTTTTTGTATTGTTTGAACTTGCCTAGTTAGAGTATTTTGTTTCGAAAATTAAGTAAAATTAAAAAAGAAGCTAAATTTATACTACTTTTTTTTTTGAAGTTACAAGAGGTATCTGAATACAATCAATTATGCAATCGGCACGCAGGCGGGACCTCAACACCACTCAATTATGGGAAAATATCACCGCGCGCAGGCGAACCGCACGTAAACGAGAACGCTCTGCGTGTGGGACCTCAACACCAAACAATATAATATAACAATAATACATCACCACATAAAGTGGAAAAACATCACTGCCAAGTTTATAATTCATATTTTATAATTGAGTGAATCGCATATAAATTATTTAATTTTTAATAAAATTTTATTTTTCATATGAATTTTAAATTTTTTATTAAAATTATTTAACTATTAGTTTTTTCTTATTTTGTATATTCTCCCATTTTTTGTCGTTATGACATGGCATAAATGTACTCGCTTTATATGAATATGCTTGCATGACATAAATATGACCATGTGAAATAATAGAACTGACGTCGTGTTGTATAGTTGGATTAAAACAAAGTCGTTTTATGTCCAAAGTTTGACAGTGAAAATGGATGAATATGTAAAAATTAATAATTATTATTTTTTAAATAAAGTTGATGTATGAAAGGAGATTTTTCTTAAAGTTATAAATTAAATTATAGATGAATACGTAACATGAGAAAAAATTAATAATTAAAATTTTTAAAGTTGATATATAAAAGGAGAATTTTCTTAAAGTCCAAAAATTTATAATTAAATTAACCTTTAATAATTTTGGGTGGTCTTAGATAGTAGGAGGGGTAAATTAAGCAGCGTATTATTAAATGAAGCTACTTTTACTCAATTACGATTGAACACTTTAAGAATTTATATAACTCACAAAGTTATCAAAGTTTAATAAAATCTTGGGTGGGCTCCAACACATATTTAAAATTCATAATCCCCTTATAAAATTAAATTATATAAAATATATATTTGACATACTTAAAACTAATTAATGCATAAAATCGTAATTAGTAAATATATAGTGTTAATGATTAATCTATAGGATAAATCTAATTTGATCAAGTCATCAGACTGATCCGAATCAATGAGGACAAAATAATCATAATATTAAAAATGAAATGTGTTTATGGTGAAGACGGATTAAACATTCACAATAAAATAAATTAAAATAACTTAAGGATAAACCTGAGTAGCTAAATCACTCGAGTAAATGAAGATAACACCAGAATCTTGATGAACACTACAAATAAAATATTGCTAGTTTTGATATTTCAGATAGCGTAACCTTTACAAATACAATTTGTAAAGAAAACGACGAGAAAAACAATCAACACCAATTAATTACGTGGTTCGGGTTGAAATCCTACATCCACAGCACCAAGAACACGGAGCTTGTTAAGGGAGTGAATGACAATTGCCTTATGTGAAGGGGTCAGTTTGCAAATAAGGAAAGTAGGAGGACTTAAGTGCAGCTGTTTTCAGAGTTAGTTTGTAACAAACTAACAGAATCACATCTGCAGCGGGAGGTTTTCTTCATCAGTTTATGAGCTGATCTCTTTATCTTTTGGAGTGTATAAATACTCTTTGTAAACCTTGTAGAAGGGGTTAGAAGTTTGTGTGATTAGTTACAGAAAAGAGTGATAGAGATCTGAGTGCAGTAGTCTTGAATATAGGCTTGAGAGCTGCGATTCTCTTCTTCTTCTTCGTTGTAATCTTGTAGCTTCTTGCTCTGGTTTCTAGTGAATTTGTGGTTGATCGTCCGTGGATGTAGGCACATTGCCGAACCACGTAAATCTTGAGTTCTTTACTTTAAGTTTTGTATTTTGATTTCTTCTCTACAAGCGTGTGAGGTTGAGTGTTGGAACTTGAGAGTTCTTGAGCTTGTTTCAGCTCTTGTTTTTTGTTTGCTGCGTGGTTTCTTGATCTGGAAACGACAAGTGGCGCCGTCTGTGGGAACCGCTAGGCACAGCGAAGAACACGATCAATCACCGGAGAAGTAGATTCAATACACCAGACATCGATTCTCAAGAAGATCGATTGGAGATGGCCACTGCAAAGTTTGAAACAGAGAAGTTCACAGGCAAGAACGATTTTGCCTTGTGGAAACTAAAGATGAGAGCAATCCTGACTCAGCAAGGACTGCTTGGAGCCCTGGATCCAAAGAAGGCGATCAAGGAAGAAGATAAAGATAAACAACTTGAAATAATGCAGAAAGCTCACAGTGCCATCATACTTTGCCTTGGAGACAAAGTGTTGAGAGAGGTGGCTAAGGAAGATTCTGCAGCAGGTGTTTGGGATAAACTTGAGAATCTATACATGACCAAATCTTTGGCAAATAGACTCTATATGAAAAGGAGGCTGTATTCATATAAGATAACCGATGATAAGCCAATATTGGATCAACTAGATGATTTCAATAAGGCCATTGATGACCTTTCTGATATTGAAGTCAGTCTAGTAGATGAAGACAAAGCTATTCTGCTCCTGAATGCTTTGCCAAAATCATATGACAATCTCAAGGATGCCATGGTTTATGGGAGAGAAACTTCCATCACTTTGGAAGAGGTGGTGAATGCTATCAAGTCGAAGGAATTGCAGAAGGCTGCTGATTCAAAACAAGAAACACCAAGTGAAAGCCTCAATGTGAAAGGAAAATTCTCAAAAGCTAAGTCCAAGAAGCCTTGGAAAGATAAGCAGAAGACTGGACAACCATCAAAGGGAAAGGAAGATGACACAAAGGAGACCAGGAAGTGTCATTTCTGTCAGAAGCCAGGCCACATCAGAAAGGACTGCTTCAGCTGGAAGAAGAAGCAGGCTCAAAAGAACTCCACTGCAGATTCTGCAGATATTGCAGAGCAATATCAGGAAGCAGAAGCTTTAAATATCATTTCTTCAAAAATAGGAAATGAGTGGATTCTTGATTCAGGCTGCTCCTTTCATATGTGTCCAACTAAATCTTGGTTTCATGTTTTGCAGGAAGAAGATCAAGGATCTGTCATTCTTGGCAATGATGAGGTATGTCCAGTGAAAGGAATAGGATCAATTAAGTTGAAACTCCATGATGGAACAATCAGACTGTTGACTGATGTGAGGTACATTCCATCCCTTAAAAGAAACTTGATCTCTCTTGGCTTATTGCAAACTAAAGGATATGAATTTAAATCTGCTAAGGAGAGTCTGCATGTTCTTAAAGGGTCCAAATTAATCATGAAGGGAGTTAAAAAGCATAGCCTATATCATCTTATAGCATGTACAATTACTGGTGAAACTGAGAATGTCTCTAAGTCTGATATTATGTTATGGCATGATAGGCTTGGTCATGTTAGTGAAAAAGGCTTAATGGAATTAAAGAAACAAGGAATCTTGTCTGTACAGCATGATGAAAAACTGAATGATTGTGAAGCATGCATGTTAAGTAAAAGCAAAAAACTAGTATATCATGTAGGAAAGCATACTTCTACTTATCCTTTGCAGTATGTTCACTGTGACTTGTGGGGTCCCTCAAAAACCACCACTGTGGGTGGAGGAAGTTATTTTATGTCTTTAGTGGATGACTACTCTAGAAAGGTATGGGTCTATGTTATTAAAAATAAAACAGATGCCTTTGATAAGTTTGTTGAGTGGTGCAGTGAAGTAGAAAAAGAAAAAGGTTCTAAGCTTAAATGCTTAAGAACTGATAATGGATTGGAGTTCATAAATGAAAGATTCCAAGAATTCTGCAAAGCTAAAGGCATAAAAAGGCACAGATCAGTTCCTGGGAATCCTCAACAAAATGGGGTAGTAGAGAGAATGAACAGGACTCTTCTTGAAAGAGTAAGGAGTATGCTGTTCAGTTCAGGAATGCATGCTAGGTTCTGGGGAGAAGCAGTTTCTACTGCTGCTTATCTCATAAACAGGTGTCCCTCCTCAGCAATTGAGTTTAAAACTCCAGAGGAAATGTGGAGAGGAAGACCAGCAGACTACTCAAATTTAAGGAGGTTTGGGTGTCTAGCCTATATGCATGTCAGACAAGATAAGTTGGAGCCTCGGGCTCTCAAATGTGTTATGATTGGATATCCATCTGGAGTGAAGGGATATAAATTGTGGTGCATTGAACCAGGCAAAGGAAAAGCTTTGGTCAGTAGAGATGTTGTCTTTAAAGAAGATGTTATGCCATTCAAAAGGGGAACTTCTGATACAGGTTTTGAGGTGGAGGATTCAAAGTCTGAGGAAGGGTTCAAGAGTCCACCTGAACAGGTGGAAATGAAGCTAGAAGCTGATACAAATCAGGAAGCAGAGATATCAGAAAATGATGAAGAAAGCTTGGATCAATATCAGCTTGCTAGAGATAGAGTCAGAAGGAGTATCAAACCCCCTGCAAGATTTGCTCAAGCTGAGCAGATATCTTTTGCACTCACAGTGGCTGAAAAGATTACCTATCAAGAGCCTAAGAACTACAAGGAAGCAGTAACTTGTAAAGAATCCAAGTTTTGGATTGAAGCTATGAATGAAGAATATCAGTCACTCATCAAGAACAAGACATGGAAGCTTGTTCCAAAGCCTAAGTCCCAGAGGTCTGTAGGGTGCAAGTGGGTGTTTAAGAGAAAGATTGAGGTCACTAATGGAGTTGAAACAGTAAGGTATAAGGCCAGATTAGTAGCAAAGGGCTTTACTCAGAGGGAAGGAGTGGATTTCAATGAGATCTTCTCACCTGTTGTCAAGCACAGTTCAATAAGGTTGATACTAGCCTTAACAACTCAATTTGACTTGGAGTTACATTAGTTGGATGTAAAGACAACCTTTCTTAATGGAGAACTGATAGAAACTATCTACATGGATCAACCAGAAGGTTTTGAAGTTGAAGGAAAAGAAGCTCAAGTCTGTTTATTGCAGAGATCTCTATATTGTCTCAAGCAGAGTCCTAGACAGTGGAATAAAAGGTTTGATGATTTCATGTACAGTATTGGATTCAGAAGATCTCTGCATGATAGGTGTGTTTACTTGAAAGAGTCAAAGTTGGGAGGTTATGTGTATCTACTGCTTTATGTGGATGACATGCTAATTGCTAGCAAGTCATTGAAGGAAATATGTGAAGTTAAGAGAGCTCTTAACTCTGAATTTAACATGAAAGACTTGGGTGAAGCTAGGAGAATCTTGGGCATGGATATTAAGAGAAACAGAAGCAAGAAGGAGCTGATACTCATACAAACTGATTATATCAGTAAGGTGCTTAAGAAGTTCAGGATGCATGAAGCTAAAGCTATTGGAGTTCCACTTCCACAGCACATCAAACTGGAGGATAAACAAAGGCCTGAAAGTGAAAGAGAAAAGTTGGAGATGGAAAAAGTACCATACTCAAATCTAGTAGGAAGCATTATGTATTCAATGGTCTGCACTAGACCAGATTTAGCTCATTCAATAAGTGTGGCAAGCAGGTTTATGGCAAATCCTGGAGCTGCTCACTGGGAAGCACTGAAGTACATACTGAGATATCTTAAAGGTACTCTAGATGTTGGGATCATGTTTAAACAGTGTGATCTTAGTAAGGAAGAAGCTCTGTGTGGATTTGTGGATTCAGATTACGCTGCAAGCATTGACACCAGGAAGTCTCAAACGGGGTATGTATTTACTCTATTCAAATCTGCAGTCAGCTGGAAATCAATGCTTCAGTCTGTTGTTGCTCTATCAACAACTGAGGCAGAATACATGGCTGTTACTGAGGCTGTGAAAGAGGGCATTTGGCTTAAAGGGATGATACAAGAGTTAGGGATCTCTCAGAGCTCAGTAAGTATTTTCTGTGATAGTCAAAGTGCCATTCATCTTGTGAAGCATCAAGTTTTCCATGAACGCTCGAAGCATATAGATGTTAGGATGCATTTTGTTAGAGATGTTGTGGAGAAAGGAAATGTAAAGGTTGTGAATGTGAGTACTGAGCATAATGCAGCAGATATGCTTACCAAGGCTCTGCCTAAATGCATGTTCAAGTATTGCCTTGATCTAATCCGAGTATGCTCTCAAGCTGAGAGCAATCTGTCTCAGTAAAGTAGTTGTGTTGGTTGATGATCAACGATGAAGTCACTTGCTCATTCAAGGTGGAGAATTGTTAAGGGAGTGAATGACAATTGCCTTATGTGAAGGGGTCAGTTTGCAAATAAGGAAAGTAGGAGGACTTAAGTGCAGCTGTTTTCAGAGTTAGTTTGTAACAAACTAACAGAATCACATCTGCAGCGGGAGGTTTTCTTCATCAGTTTATGAGCTGATCTCTTTATCTTTTGGAGTGTATAAATACTCTTTGTAAACCTTGTAGAAGGGGTTAGAAGTTTGTGTGATTAGTTACAGAAAAGAGTGATAGAGATCTGAGTGCAGTAGTCTTGAATATAGGCTTGAGAGCTGCGATTCTCTTCTTCTTCTTCGTTGTAATCTTGTAGCTTCTTGCTCTGGTTTCTAGTGAATTTGTGGTTGATCGTCCGTGGATGTAGGCACATTGCCGAACCACGTAAATCTTGAGTTCTTTACTTTAAGTTTTGTATTTTGATTTCTTCTCTACAAGCGTGTGAGGTTGAGTGTTGGAACTTGAGAGTTCTTGAGCTTGTTTCAGCTCTTGTTTTTTGTTTGCTGCGTGGTTTCTTGATCTGGAAACGACAGAGCTATATTATTGATTCACCAACTGAGAAATTACAAGGGAAAAACACACACCATCAATCGCTCGTTTACAACAAACTTGGAATACACGAACGAAAAACTAAGCTTCAAAATTTGGCTCTGCGACTGGATTCTCACTCATGCGAAGAAGATGACCTCCGATAGATAATTATAACTAACTCTCCATCAAATTAAAACACCACCGTTCGATCATGATCAACGGCCAAGATCTAAAGATCTAACAACTCTTCTTCTTTGCACTTAAATTCGTCCGCCTCCACGAGTTTACAAATCAGTCCTTCTGCAAAGGCGCTTTCTCCCTTCTTAAAGAAAAATGCGACTTTAAGCTTATGAAATCAATTAACAACAAATCTCCACCTGATTTCTAAGCCAATAATCGGCAGCAACAAATAGTTCCAGTTCTCCCTCCGAAACACTTTACTTCTTGTATCAGACTTTAAACAGCATATTCACTAACTTAAGACAATGCTCAAATTTTGCAACAGGTAGAGCCTTGGTTAATGCATCAGTTGCATTATCTTCTGTTCCAACTTTCTCCATCTTCACCAATCCTTTTTCAGCCACATCTCTTATGAAATGCATTCTGATGTCAATGTGTTTTGATCTTTCATGAAATGTTTGGTGTTTCATGAGATACAAAGCACTTTGGCTATCACACTTCGAAGTTACAGAACCTTCCTCAATGCCAAAATCATGTACTAAACCTTTAAGCCACATAGCTTCTTTGACAGCTTCTGTTGCAGTCATGTACGCTGCTTCAGTGGTTGATAATGCAACTACATATTGTAGTGAGGACTTCCAACTAACAGCTGATCCCAATAGAGTGAAGATGTAACCAGACTGAGATCTCCTGTTATCTAAATTAGCAGCATAATCAGAGTCAGTATATCCCATCAGAGTCAGCTCTGTCTGCACTGCCTTTTAGATATCTCAGCACTTTCTTGAGAGCTTCCCAATGCTCTCTCCCAGGATCCACCATATACCTACTCATTACACTCACTGCTTGTGCAATATCTGGCCTAGTGCAAACCATTGTATACATCAAGCTTCCCACCAAATTTGAGTAAGGTATTTTCCCCATTTGGTGTCTCTCTGCATCAATATTTGGCTTCTGGTTATCTGAGAGTTTAAGATGAACAGCTAGGGGCACTGTAACAGGCTTTGACTCATGCATATTGAATTTTTTTAACATTTTCAATATGTAATCCTTTTGACATAGCCACAATTTTCCAACTTTCCTGTCTCTCAAAATATCCATTCCAAGAATCCTTTTTGCTGTACCAAGATCTTTCATCTCAAACTCTTGATTCAAACCATCTTTGATGATTTTTATTTCAGCCTTATCTTTGCTAGCTATTACCATATCATCTACATATAGTAGCAAATATACAGTAACTCCATTTCTTTTCTTCAAATAAACATAGCTATCATATGCAGATTTTACAAATCCCATTGATTCCATGTGCTCATCAAATCTTTTGTACCATTGCCTTGAACTTTGTTTAAGGCCATACAAACTTTTCTGAAGTAAACACACCTTATTGCTTGTTTCTGGATGTATAAACCCTTCTGGCTGAACCATATGAATTTTTTCTTCTAATTCTCCATGTAGGAAGGCGGTTTTAACATCCATCTGTTGAAGCTCCATGTCAAATTGGGCTACAACTGACAGCATCACTCTAATGGAAGTATGCTTAACCACGGCTGAGAAAACTTCATTATAATCAATTCCCTCCTTTTGAGTAAAGCCTCTTGCCACCAATCTTGCTTTATACCTGGTCTGCTCTTTCCCAATAACCTCAACTTTTTTCTTGAAAATCCATTTGCAACTTACTAGTTTCTTGTTCAATGGCTTTGAAACTAGTATCCAGGTACCATTTTTTTCAAGAGAATTCATCTCCTCCTTCATGGCTAAGAGTCACTGCTCTCTTTCTGGTCCTCTCATGGCCTCTGCATAAGACTTGGGCTCCTGATATTCCAGCTCCTCTGCAATGCTGAGGGCAAAATATATCATTTCAGCTTGATTGTATCTCTGAGGTGGATTGATCTATCTCCTTACTCGATCCCTTGCTAGTTGATATGATCCCAGATTATCAGAGTTGCTCTCAACATTTTCATTATCTGTAACTTGTTGAGAGACTTCAGTAACTCCACCTGATTCAATATCTGCAGAGTTTTTATCAAGTGACTCATCCAAAGGAATCAGATCATTTTCACTTTCATTCTGCCTTCTTGCATTCTCTGAATCAGATCTTTCTTTATATGGCATGAGAGCTTCATCAAAAACTACATCTCTGCTGATATACACCCTCCCCATTCCAGGTTCAGTGCACCACAACTTATACCCCTTAACACCTTTAGGGTAGCCCAACATTACACATCTTAAGGCTCTTGGTTCAAGTTTTTCTTGTTTGACATGTATATATGCTCTGCACCCAAAAGTTTTTAAGTGTGAATAGTTGGATGTGGTACCATACCACAGCTCATCTGGGATTTTGAAATCAATTGCAGATGAAGGAGATTTGTTGATCAAATAGGCTGCAGTAACAGCAGCTTCTGCCCAAAATCTCTTGGGCAACCCTAAATCAAACAACATACATCTTATCCTTTCTAGGATAGTCCTGTTCATCCTCTCAACAACCCCATTTTGTTGTGGAGTGCCTGGGACTGTCTTGTGTCTCTTAATTCCTTTGCTTGAGCAGAAATCATTGAACTCTTTTGACACAAATTCCAAGCCATTATCAGTCCTCAAACACTTTACCTTGGTTGCCTTTTCAGTATCCACCTCATTACACCACAGCTTAAATTTCTCAAAAGCCTCAGTTTTATCTTTCAAGATAAAAATCCATAATTTTCTTGAGAAATCATCCATTATAGACATATAATATCTCCCCTTTCCAAGACTCTCAGTTTGTGTTGGTCCCCACAAATCAGAATAAACATAATCTAGAGGAGCTTTAGATGTATGTTTACTTGTTTCAAATGGGAGTCTCTTGCTTTTGCTTAAAATGCATTGCTCACACATGTCCACCTTGAATGGGATTGAATTGCTGATCTTATTCTGTTGCAGGAACTGATTGAGCCCCTTTTCCCCAACATGAGCCAATCTTTTGTTCCATAAGATTGACTCATCTTTCTTTGTTGATGGCTTTTGCTTCCAAATAATATAACCCGTTCCTCCTTATCCCCTTTAGAATAACCTTGTTGTCTTTGGTGACAACAATTCCACCTTTTACAGATCTCCATTCATACCCCTTCGTTTGTAGAGATCCAATGGATATTAAATTCCTTTTTTAACTGGGAATGTATCTTACTTCCACTAAAGTTCTGATGGTGCCATCATGTAATCTGAACCCGATGCTCCCATTCCCTTTGATCTCACAGGTTTGATTATTTCCAAGAACCACTGTCCCTTCTTTTTGATAATGTAACTCAGTAAACCAACTTTGAACTGGACACATGTGGAAAGAGCAGTCTGAATCTAGTATCCATTGGTCATCTAAATCATCTTGCATCACATTTAAAGCCTCTGCAATGTCACACTGCTCTTGCTATTTGGGCTCTTGCTTTCCAGTAGCATTAGACTGTTTTTGGCTTCTTTTCTAAATATCGCAGTCTCTTTTTCAATGGCCTGGTTTCTTGCAGTGATACCAAGTTTGAACATCATCATTTGAGTTCTTATTTCCCTTTTCTTGTTTTCCCTTCTTGAAATCCTTCTTGGGTTTCTTGGTTTTTCCACCCTTTTGTTTTACAGTCAAACCTTCACCAACACCTTCTTTCTTGTGAGATGATGTTGATGATGCCTTCTGCAATTCCTTGGATTTCAAAGCAGATTGAACCTCCTCCACAGTGATGTCACTTTCTCTCTCATACAACATCGCATCCTTGAGTTGATCATATGAACTTGGGAGAGCATTGAGCAGGATAATAGCTTGATCCTCATCTCCTATTCGCACATCAACATTCTCAAGATCATTAATGATCTTATTGAATGCCTCTAGTTGATCATCAATGGATTTTCCATCCAAAATTCTGTAGGAGTACAGTCTCTGCTTCAAGAATAACTGATTCGCAAGCGATTTTGTCATATATATCGCCTCCAATTTTGCCCAGACTGCCGCTACAGATTTCTCCCTAGCCACCTCCTCAAAACCTTATCACCAAGGTATAGAATAATCAAGCTATGGGTTCTCTCACGCATCTCCACTTTCTTGAGTTCTGCCTCCGCAGCTGCCGCGATCTTCTCCTTTGAATCGGAATCCTTTGCAGCCGATGACGAAGATTCATCATCCTGTCTTAGAGCCGCCGCCAAACCTTGCTGTGTAAGCAATGCGCGCATCTTTATGCGCCATAAACTAAAATCATTTTTCCTCGTGAATTTTTTGGTCTCGATCCGTGGCATCGACATTCCTGTGTCTGTTGTGGATCTTCCCTTCCCACAGACGGCGCTTGTAAAGAAAACGACGAGAAAAATAATCAACACCAACAAATTACGTGGTTCGGGTTGAAACCCTACATCCACGGGACCAAGAACACGGAGCTATATTATTGATTCACCAACTGAGAAATTACAAGGGAAAAAAAACACACACCATCAATCGCTCGTTTACAACAAACTTGGAATACACGAACGAAAAACTGAGCTTCAAAATTTAGCTCTGCGACTGGATTCTCACTCATGCGAAGAAGATGACCTCCGATAGATAGTTATAACTAACTCTCCATCAGATTAAAACACCACCGTTCGATCATGATCAACGGCCAAGATCTAAAGATCTAACAACTCTTCTTCTTTGCACTTAAATCCCTCCGCCTTCACGAGTTTACAAATCAGTCCTTCCGCAAAGGCGCTTTCTCCCTTCTTAAAGAAAAATGCAACTTTAAGCTTATGAAATCAATTAACAACACAATTGATTGATTATTTATAAGAGAAATACGTCGAAGGGTAAAACAGTAAAAATGCTATCCTCACGTACGTTGAATGTCCATCATGGTTTCCCTTTCAGCCGCCTCCTTCAACCGTAACTAATTAGTAGCTTTTGTCGGGTACTTTATTCACTACAAAAAAATAGCTGATTACCGGCGGCAATTCCCGCCGGTACAAAAGGGGCAGCCGCCGGCGATTCCATTACCGGCGGCACTCTGCCGCCAGTAATCATCTCGTCGGAGATGAGATTGCCGGCGGCGAAGCTCAGCCGCCGGAGATTGGCGGCGGCCCTACCGCCGGTATATTTTCTCGGGAAACTCAGGTGGTTTCCCGATCATTTACCGGCGGTTCTCGTCGCCGCTGATTACCGGCGGCACATTACCGCCGGTAATCAGCGGCGGTAGAGATGCCGCCGGTGATCACCACCACACCGATGGTCGTCGATGTTGGGAGATTACCGGCGGGCTCGTGCCGCCGCTAATTACCGGCGGCATATTGCCGTCGGTAATTAAATAATTATTTTAATTATATAATTATTTATTTTATTTATTTATTTATCTATTTATTTATCTCCACTAATATTTTCGTATTTATACAATATTTCATACCTTAGGCGAACTTCCCAGTGGGTCATCACCCTTCTTAGTTGTGCTCTAAGTCAAGCACGCTTAACCTTGAAGTTCCTTTTGAATTGTCCCCAGTAGAGAACACTCGTATAATTGATATATCTATTGCCTATTAAATCATTTAAAGGCTATTTCAATATACAATATATATCATATATTCATAACATTTGAATATGAGGAGATAATATTGTTAGGTCCGGGGGGTCTCGAATAGGTGTAAGGGGGGGGGGGGGAATACACCTATAGGCTATTTTTATGACTATCTACAAACCTCAATCAGAGGGATCTCAGTCAGAGATAGAAACGAAACTTTACACGCAAACAAGACACCTGTTTAACCGAAATAAGTGTTGACCAACAGGGTTGACGACTGATACTGAAAGCTCTTCAGTAAAGAGTTATCAGTTAAGTCACTGGAACTTAACTGATCCACGTAAGGGCTTCAGTCGTGTTTGCAAGATGAAGATGATATCTTTCTTCCTTACTATCAGAGGATAGTGAGTCGGATTGATATCATACGCAGCGGAAATTAAACTTAGTTTCGAATAGCCTCGGTGGAGCAGATAGTTGGATTAAGGTTTCTCTTTTCAGTTAGTCAGCATTCAGTTTTATCAATTGAAATAACACAGTTATGAATGTAAAACTGAAAGCTGTAAATAACACAGAGACTTTTACGTGGTTCGGAAAAACTCTTTCCTACATCCACGGCTGGTTGATCAGACCAACAATCCACTCCGCAAGTGCTTCCCTGGTGTACTGCAAACCGTGAACTGAAGATAAACTCTCTCTTCAGCACCTACACACCTCGCGTAGGGTTTCCCTACCTACACACCTCGCGCAGGATTTCAGCACCTACACAGCTCGCGCAGGATTTCCTTGCTAAGCACACCTCGTGCTCAGACTTCCCTATCAGAGTTCAGAACACCTTCTGAAACTTCGAGTCACTCAAACACTCTTATGGGGGAGAGGTTTAAACGAGTGCCAACTATACTTACAAAGAACGAGTTCTTTGAAGCAAGTTTGACCTTTGGCTTCTGGGTACACAGAATATATGCCTAGGGTCTAAGAGAATGTATGTAATCAGCAGTGACTGATTTTGGCTTTGGAATTCTCTTCTTCGATTCAAGCTTTGGGCGATTTAAGCTTTAGGCTGAGTAGCTATTTCGGCAGAGCTTCAGCTTATGTCGTTGAATCGGTGAAGATTGAAGTGATCCTCGAGCGCTATTTGTAGGAGAACACTTGAATAGATCCGTTGGCGTAAATCGTCCTCAAGATTTCTTCCGTTGGAGAGCAATTCAAATTTGGGCTGAGGCTTCAATCTTCGAGGTTCCTTGTCTGTGTGGAAACGGCTCTCTTTGATGGACAGGAGATGTGACATCTCTGAAAAGTAACCACCAGATAGGAATGACCTCTGCAGAGATAAGATATTGAGATATCTCTGCATTTAATGCGGCTGTACTTGAGCGTACGTGGCTTCCTCTGAATGTTGGAAGTGTTGGATTTGTATACTGAAAGCAAGAACGTTTTATGCTTGTATACAATGTTTCCTAAGTTCACTATCTAATCTCCTATCTGATTGTGTTCATGATTGCATATGTATGTTCTTTATCTCTATATAAGTAGATTATATGGTGTGTTGTAGATCACAGAAGACCATATAATTGGAATAACCTTAAGAGATATAATATGATCACAGCCGAAATAACTCTAGGACAAGTTATTGGTTTAGGCTGCAGTATAGATGGAAGTAGTTTGTCTTGGCTACTTGTCTATACTGGTACGTCATTACGTATTGATAGGACCACAGTTTGAGATGTATTCTTCTATCTGACTTAAGTGAAGAATCAAGATCTCGGTGACTTATAAATCTTAATACTAATAAGTATTCAGATATATATATTAATTCGTATATCACTTTGACTTACTATGGGTGAAAGTTATATACTAACTCGAGTACTCTGTATCTTGGGTGATAGCGGTTAATATATGATATTTGATTATCTGTATTAGTACCCGTATCCGGTATAGGATAATGACATCCCCTTAAGGAGCTCAATAAGGTTTATTACGCTAAACCCTGCAGGTTGATTAAGTTCAGGCGTAATAATAAAGTTTGAGTGGTACTGCTTAAGGAATTATTAAGAGATTAATTAATTTAAGCTGTCAGAGCTCTAATTAATTAATGGATGTCGGATATTTTAAATACGGAGATTTAATAAGTCTAAATACAAGCCCCGACTCATCACCGGCAATAAAGGGGTAAGTCAGTATCGGTTCTCTAGTGGAATGAACTGATATTTATAAATTAATTATGGTCTGGCTGACCATAGATAAATTAATTTATTTGAGGCCCATCTTTATTCCTTGTATCTGGTCCCTGGGCTGGCCCAATGTCTCCTAGCCCAAGTAGGGCAGATTTTCGGCCCTCACATAGTAACTGGCGCCCCCTCTCAGTTTTCTGTATTATTAAATACAGCTGTCAGCTCTCAGGAAAACACACTGATAAAATTAGGGTTTTGAGAGCAGAGAGAGGCGCAAGAAAAACGTGAGGTGATTTCTGTCTTGGGAATTTCCATAGCTCGTTGTCCATCCAACGTTGGGAATTGAGCGGGATACAGTCGAGAAGATCAGAGCTGGAGTCAAATTTTCGCAGGAAACCAAGTTCTGGCAGTCTCCGTAAAACGGCCATAACTTCCTCCACAGAACTCCGATTCAGACGAATCAGGCGGCCACGGAAAGCTCTTTCAAAGACGAAGAAGTCGTATTTCTGCACAAAATACGATTGGAGGTCGTTTGAGGGGTCAAACGGAGCGTTGAAGTTGGCTGACCTGTTCAGCGACAGATTGACGAATTCTTCTGAATTCTTCAGGTATTTCTGAACTCCAACGTGCAGCTGTTAAATTCATAGGAGCATGTTAGGATTAATCGTTGTATGATAAATTGATAATAATCCAAGAAACGATCATCGGGCAAAGCGGAACGTTAATTCAGTTTAATATTCCTTCAATTGGTATCAGAGCCCAGGATTAATTTCTTGGCTCTATTATTAATTTATGTACGATTAATAATGTGCGTTGTTTTTACTGCTGTTGTTCTTCGTGATTCGTTGATTCGTGGGATACGTCGTTTGACGTTGTAATCGTTTTTCGCCACGAGAAAATCCGTGGTTAGATTAGGATTTCAATTGTATTTGTTTTTCCGTTGTAGATCTGTAAAACTGAGGAACGAAACGAGGATGACGACGAATCAACGACGAGGAAGGTGTAAGGAGGACGTCACGGGCACGGTGCGGCACGGGCTGCCGGCGCCGAGGGCCGCGCGCGCACGGGTGCTTCGGCACCGTGTGCTGCGCGCGCCTGGTCAGGCCGTCTGCTGCTGCGTGTTGCTGTCACCGTTGCTGCCGGATCGTGGCGAGGCGAGGAAGACCGGGAGCGAGGGGCTGCGGGGGCCGAGGGGCAGCGCGCGCGCGGGTGCGTGCACACCATGCGCAGCGCGCCCAGATCGGCGACCGCGCGGCCGCTGCTGTTCTCTGGTCTGTTCTGCGCGCTGAAGGCGAGAAGGGCAGGAGCTGAGCGAGGGCTGGAAGCCACCGGCGGGGGCGGTGCGCGCCCGGGGCCGCGCCTGCGCGCTGCGCCCCCGGCGGGCGGCGCACTGCCGCTGCTGCCGTTGCTGTTGCCGTCGGGTGCTGCTGCTATCGCCGAGTTGCTGCTGCTGGGGGCTGCCGGAAGGGAGCTGGTGCAGCGGTCGAAGTAGGTGGCGGCGCCGCCCTAAGCGGCGAAACCCTAGGCGGCGCCTTTTCTCGCAAACCCTAAATCCAGACGCGGGTCGAATGGCGGGTCAGACGGGCAGGGCGCGGGTCGACGGGTCCTGAGCGCGGGTCTGGGCTGCTCCTTGCGGGCCTGGGCTTCTCCTTGCGGTTCTGGGCCGCTGCTGGACGGGCCTGGGCGGCTGGGCCGCGTTTTTTGAGCCCAAGCAAGGGCTGTTCTGTTTTTCAGCCTTTTTTTTAGGCGTTTTTTGGGCATTTTTTGTCCATTCTTTTATTTATTTTATTTTCTTTTAAAATAGAATAGATGTTGGGTTTCCACGAATGGGTCACGAAGAATTTTATTTCTTTAATTATGTTCTTTGCATGTCGTGGTTGTTAATCCCTTTTGCTCTTTACCTGCTTTTGCCCGTCTTTGTTTTTTAATTGCGCTTAGACGAGCATGCTAGTAGGCTTGCCGTTTTCTTAAGCATGTTTTTAGAATTCTGTAAGCATGTTTTACATGTTGTGTTCTAGAAAAGCATGATTAGGATTATGTGCTTGAGCATGTACAAACCTTTTGAAAGAAAAAGACTAAGTTGTATTAATAATTTTATAGATGATTAAAAATTATTTAGATTTCCACAAGCGGTCTCAAGACAAAGTGATTGAGAATATGAGTAAACGTCCACCCATCGTGGCTTACTTCATATTTGATTTCACAAGTTTGTTAAGTTGAGACTTCTATTAAAAGTATTTAAATCCATTTAATTAGTGGGAGTTATGCGGTAAACGTCCACCCATCGTGGCTTACTCGTATGTTTTTCATAAGTACTTTAGAGGATGGATCTTAAATAAGATAACTAAGAAATTAAATTGAATGCGGCATGGTCCTAGTGAGTATGTCAAATTCGAGAATTTAATTTCAAAGTTAGTTTGTGGTTATTACTAAATAATTTTATTCTTAAAATTATGTAGACCTCCACATGCGGTCTCTAGACAAAGTGATTAGCAATGTGAGTAAACGTCCACCCATCGTGGCTTACTTCACATTTGTTTTTCATAAGTTTGTCAGAAGAGGTTTCTATAAAAATATTTAAACCATTAAAGTAGTGGGAGTTATGCAGTAAACGTCCACCCATCGTGGCTTACTTGTATAGTTTTCACAAGTACTTTGGAGAATGGAATTAAATAAGATAACCAAGAAAGTTAAATTGAAAGCGACATGGTCCGCGTGAGTATGTTAATTTCGAGAATTTAATTTTCAAGGTTAAAATGTGGTCATTGCTTAGATATCATTTCAAGTACAATGTACAACTCCCCATCGGAGTCCCTTCTTGATAATGATATGGTCTAGTTAAAGGAGCCAACTATTAATTTCCTTTGTCAAAAGGTTAAGTTGACATGGATGGAAATTAAACGACTAGGTTAATAGTCTGGTTGAGGAGTTTATGTGTAAACGTCCACCCATCGTGGCTTGCACATAGAATTCTTTGAGCCGTTGGAGGTTTCACTAATATTGTTTTATCAAAAGGTAACAATATTATTGTTACGAATTATGTGCTTTATGTTCGTTACTTTCAGATATGTCTATGTCTCTTATTGTTTATTCTTTCTTGCACAAAGTCTTTTAACCGGTCCACATATATAAAATGGAAACGCAGTTTTGGATTTTTATCTTTATCACAAACTTAACACAAGTTTTCTTTGTGTTGCTTACTACTCTACGTTCTTATGGTCCGAACAATGAGTCAACTGATGAGAAAAAGGAATTACATAAAAGGTGGCATAAGACGAATAATGTGGCTATATGCTATATTATGAGTATAATGACACAAACCTTGTAGCTTCAACATCAGGGCATGGACGATGCTATTAGCATCATGCTGAATCTCAAGAAAGTGTTTGGAGAGTCGGACTGAGCTGCTCATTTAAATTTGATGAGAGTAATCTTGTTATTTTTATGAGTGAGCACAGCTCAGTGCACGAGCATGTCATGCAATTCTTGACGGACTTGACTTGCTCAGTGGGAGTATCGACGGTGAAGCAAAAGTCGATATTATCCTGAACTCTCTTCCCAAGTCTTTTAATTAAGAACTTCCGCCTCAACGCTGTTATGAGCAAGAAAGATAATACTTCTTTTGAGTTGTTGAATGCTCTAGTTACGGCTAAGGAAGTTGTGGGAAAGAGATGTGCAAGCACTTGTTATTGCCAAAGGAAAGCCATCTTTTTCGTCGTTTGACGGGAAGAAGAAGGGTCCAAGGGGCAAGAAAGACAAGGGAAATAGTGGAAGTAGTGGTGTGATAAGATCGAGTATTGGAAATTTCTTCTTTCAATACTCAAGGCAAAGGGTTAAGGTACTTCACTTGCTATAGTAACTGAGACATGTCAGCTCGTTTTCTACTCAGTTGTGAGTAGTGGATAACGAGAGAAACTGATAATGATTGTTGCACCTTGCATGACTTTAAGGTTGTCAAGGAAGCTGAGAAGTGATGAGATGATTGTCTTCATAGGCAACGTGACTAGAGTCGCAGTTGTTGCAATTGAAGACTTGTCTTTAAGTCCTAAAGACATAGTTTAGTTTTTTGAGAGTTCCTTATCATGTTCCAAAATTTTGAATAGATGGATCTTATGTCATTTTTGATAGTGGTGTTTCTATCATAAGAAATGACAAAAGTTGTCTATTCTGGTATTTTTTGAACATCTCTTCACACTATAACTTGTCTTCAAAATACCTTTATATTGCATTTACATCATCGAACAAAAGAAAGAGAAAAAGTTAAGGCTAATCTCTCATGAGGATCTTACACATATATTGACACCCTAGATTAGGTCACATCTATCTTAACAGGATCCAAAGGCTCGTGTCTAAATAGTACATTGGATTCAATCCAAGTTGTACCTTTTGGAACCTGCGAATCCTGTATAGAGGAAAAGATGGAGACCGGGTCATTCATGGCAAAGGGGATAAAGGGCCAATAATGTGTTAGGAATGATCTTTTCTGATTCATTGTCAGTGTTTGGGATTCCAACCCAGTTTACTACACCGTGTAATCCCTATATAAGATGGTGTGGTGGAGAGAAGAAATAGGTCACTCTTGGAAAAATATGTTCAATGATGAGTTATGTATCTTTGCAATTAGCCCTAAAGAATCAGAAGGTGGTTATTAGCAATGACACACGATTCTTAGAAGTGGACTATGGGAGTAATCACTAATCCAAGTCAGATAGTGTACTTCAAGAAATTGAAGACATTAGACAGGCGATTCCATCACCCAAGCCAAGTGTGCAAGAGTTTTGTACCACAAGACACTGCACGCACTGTTGACACACATGTGCCACCACAGATCCATTGTAGTGGGAAGGTTGTGGGACAACCTGATCGATTTATGTTCTTGGGAGAATCTTTGGATTCAGTCCCTGGTAGTGAATATAAGAGAATCGACCCAGATATCTACTTGGAATTAGTGGAAGACGAGAATGTAGATTTCTGGCACGCCTCAATGGAGGAATCCATTAAGAATATGGTTGTATACTAAGAAAATCTTGCTACCAGAATGCCGTAAAGCCATAGGTTGCAAGTGAGTATACAAGAGAATGATAAGTCCGAATGAGCAAGGTCGTAGCTTTTAAAGCTAGACTGGTGGCGAAAGGTTATGCCCAGTGTGAAGGTATAGGTTATGATGATATTTTCGCCAGTGCCATGCTCAGAACATTCGGATCATTTTACCCATAACAGCTCACTTAAACCATCGAGGTTACGTGAGGGAGGGAGAGAAATATCTCGTGTCAATCGCTCTCGTGTCATCGGTGATGTGGTTTATCTTGCATTTTATGTAGATAATATCCTCCTAATTGGCGACAATATGGAGCTATTATCAAGACATAAAGTAATGGTTATCCGAACAGTCTCAGATGAAAAACTAAGGAGGTACAGTATACGTCTCTGTGATCAAGGTTATAAGGGATCACTAGAAAAAGGATGTTGGGCTTATCTCGAGTGTCTTACATTGATACTGTGAATGCTCGTTTTAGTATGAATACCGCCAAGAAAGGATTGCTACCTTTTAGATATGGCGTTCCTTTATCTAAAGACTATGTCTTAAGATACCTGTTGAGGTTGAGGAAATGAAGACAGTATTCTACGTTTCCGCAGTAGATAGCTTCATGTATGGATTACTATGTACGAGATCTTATATTTGCTATGCAATTAGCATGGTTGTAAGATATCAGTATAGTCCTAGTTAAGACACTGAACTGTGGTAAATTATATTCTCAAGTCCATGACTAGAGAATAAGGATAGTTTACCAGCTAGACAGTTTAGTTCCCTTTTTGGATTATACGATTTCGGATTTCCAGGCTGACCGGAACAAAGAATAATTACCTCGAGCTATGTGTTTTTTCTTGGGAGGTAAAACCTTTTGGTTTGACCACTACCTCCAGGATCTAAGGGTAATTCCTAGTTTGCGTGGGAGCATCACCTTCGTGATACCTCAAGTGCAGTTGCGAACTCTAAGGAATCCAAGAACCACAAGGGGTCAAACACATGGAGAGTAAGTACCAAGTTATACGATTATTCGTAAATCGAGGTTTTTGTGCTCAAAGAATAAATTCTCACATATTGGAGAAACCTACTGATCTTTCACAAAAGGCTTATCGCAAATGGTCATTGAAAGATGGGAATGCGATTGATGCCAGATTGATGCCACCCACTTAGGAAACTTTAAGTATAAGTGGGAGAAGTGTTAGGTGATTGGTAAATAGACGCATTGTATACTAAAAGTTTGCTTTAGTATAAGTGGGAGATTGTTGGATTTGTATACTGAAAGCAAGAACGTTTTATGCTTGTATACAATGTTTCCTAAGTTCACTATCTAATCTCCTATCTGATTGTGTTCATGATTGCATATGTATGTTCTTTATCTCTATATAAGTAGATTATATGGTGTGTTGTAGATCACAGAAGACCATATAATTGGAATAACCTTAAGAGATATAATATGATCACAGCCGAAATAACTCTAGGACAAGTTATTGGTTTAGGCTGCAGTATAGATGGAAGTAGTTTGTCTTGGCTACTTGTCTATACTGGTACGTCATTACGTATTGATAGGACCACAGTTTGAGATGTATTCTTCTATCTGACTTAAGTGAAGAATCAAGATCTCGGTGACTTATAAATCTTAATACTAATAAGTATTCAGATATATATATTAATTCGTATATCACTTTGACTTACTATGGGTGAAAGTTATATACTAACTCGAGTACTCTGTATCTTGGGTGATAGCGGTTAATATATGATATTTGATTATCTGTATTAGTACCCGTATCCGGTATAGGATAATGACATCCCCTTAAGGAGCTCAATAAGGTTTATTACGCTAAACCCTGCAGGTTGATTAAGTTCAGGCGTAATAATAAAGTTTGAGTGTTACTGCTTAAGGAATTATTAAGAGATTAATTAATTTAAGCTGTCAGAGCTCTAATTAATTAATGGATGTCGGATATTTTAAATACGGAGATTTAATAAGTCTAAATACAAGCCCCGACTCATCACCGGCAATAAAGGGGTAAGTCAGTATCGGTTCTCTAGTGGAATGAACTGATATTTATAAATTAATTATGGTCTGGGCTGACCATAGATAAATTAATTTATTTGAGGCCCATCTTTATTCCTTGTATCTGGTCCCTGGGCTGGCCCAATGTCTCCTAGCCCAAGTAGGGCAGATTTTCGGCCCTCACATAGTAACTGGCGCCCCCTCTCAGTTTTCTGTATTATTAAATACAGCTGTCAGCTCTCAGGAAAACACACTGATAAAATTAGGGTTTTGAGAGCAGAGAGAGGCGCAAGAAAAACGTGAGGTGATTTCTGTCTTGGGAATTTCCATAGCTCGTTGTCCATCCAACGTTGGGAATTGAGCGGGATACAGTCGAGAAGATCAGAGCTGGAGTCAGATTTTCGCAGGAAACCAAGTTCTGGCAGTCTCCGTAAAACGGCCATAACTTCCTCCACAGAACTCCGATTCAGACGAATCAGGCGGCCACGGAAAGCTCTTTCGAAGACGAAGAAGTCATATTTCTGCACAAAATACGATTGGATGTCGTTTGAGGGGTCAAACGGAGCGTTGAAGTTGGCTGACCTGTTCAGCGACAGATTGACGAATTCTTCTGAATTCTTCAGGTATTTCTGAACTCCAACGTGCAGCTGTTAAATTCATAGGAGCATGTTAGGATTAATCGTTGTATGATAAATTGATAATAATCCAAGAAACGATCATCGGGCAAAGCGGAACGTTAATTCAGTTTAATATTCCTTCAGGAAGATCAGTCCTAGGAGGAATGTTCAACTGATACTTGACTTTAGTATCAGTCCTTGGCGCGCATTAAATAATCAGTCTTCAACTGATTCTTCAACTGATACTTCAGTTGGTAACTGCAGTCTTCAGTCTTCAGTCTTCAGTCTTCGTTCTTCAGTCTTCAGTCTTCAGTCTTTGACACCGCAACTAAACTAGAAACGAACTCTAACACTTGAGTTCAAAAACGATTCTAGTCTATTACATTTAAGTCCTATGAATTTTGGTATCATCAAAACAAGGGTTAGGATATTCCACAAGGTTCCCAACAATTTCCCCCTTTTTGATGATGCCAAAACCACACAGCAGTTCTAGACAGCAAAAAGACTGAGCTCACAGTACAAGTTCTAGACAAGGGGTAAAAGATGTTCCCCCTTAACAACAGAACCTAAATAACTTGTACTCAGAGCAAGAACGAAAACAGTTCTAAACACAGAACAGTAAGAAGACAGAAAAATAACCATAAATCAGAGCCTGGACAAAGAGTCATTGTCTTCAGGGTGAGATCAATAAGAAGTTGTCCTTTTTTTTTTATAAGGGAAGCATCAATCTAAGATTACAGCTTGAGAATATAAAAAGAACATTACAGAGTATTGCTATCTAACTTAAGGTACTTGATTGTAGAGTTTGCAAACAACTTCCCATACCTTTTTGGCTTCTTTGGAGTCTGGATGAAAGTTCCAGATTCTACAGACGGCTCTGCATTCTTTCTTGATCTTCTCTCTGTTAACACCATTTCTGAACCTTGGTGGAACTACTACTTTCTTTTGAGGGTCAGGTATGCTTCGTCCATAAGCCTTCTGAGCTTCCAACATTTGATGAACAGGTTCATGATCTTGGAAATGCATCAGGAAGTACTTCCAGGCTTCATATCTGCGCTCCTTTTCGCCTTGAATATTCGCAAACACCATCCATTTGGTGTAGCGTTCCTTGAGTTGTTCCCACCAGTCATTCAGCTTTGATGGTATCCATTTATCTGATCTTTCAAACTTCTCCAGATAGGATACAATCAGTTCACTCTTGATATAATGCTCAAGCTTTTGATTTTCCTTCAGGGTTGAGATGAATTCGACCGTTTTCTTCCTCTTCAGTTCTGATTCACTAGAAGAGTTTTCTCTGTCTCTCTTCCTGCTAGCTTCAACTGAGGCGAAGGTGGGAGCTACTCTTGTCGTGATTTCCTCAGCCCTGTTTTCCATCTTTTTGAGAACATCGGGGAGCATGTCCGCTTCTTTTTGCATTCTTCTCAATATATCCTCTTCCCCCTTTTTGGCATCAGCTGGAGGAAGTTGGCTCTGTAACTCTTGAAGACCAGTGAGCATTTTCTGAACAAGAGCGGTGTCAGTCGATTCTTTGGTTTGTTGGAGTTCCCTTTCCACCTTTGCAAGTCGTTCCATTATAGGCTGTACCGTGGTTGCAACAAGTTCCTGAACCTCTGTTCTTGGCATGAACCTCTTTAGGAACTCAAGTTCCATTTCCTCGAGCTTTGTAGTTAGACTGAGGAAGTGTGTCTTCCTTTCAATCTCTGATTCGAGAAAGAGAGTGTAGAGTTCTTTGTGCTCTTTCTGTACTTTGGGGAAGCCAATCTTTGTATCAACCATTTCAATCTTGTAATTGATCAGAGAATCTTTCTGTTTCTTCATCTTCTGCTGGATCTCCTTGATCAACCCGTCATGATGGATCATATCTTCGGTTGCCTGTTCTCCGACTTCTTTGAGCTTTTTCACGAATTTTTCACCATAGATTCGCTGCCCTTCAAGCTCGTGTCTGAGAGAGTCGATCTCAAGCCTTTGATCAGCAAGTTGATTCAGCAGTACATCCATTGGGCTTTCTTCAGTATCAGCTATCCTTAAGAGATGTCTACGTGGCCGATTGTGCTTCCAGATAGTAAGGCGCGCATCAGTTTCTTCATCTGAATCAAATAGAACAGGTCCTTCTGGAGGGCGTTCGACGTGTTCTATTGGAATATCTGATTCGTCAGAGGAGTTCTCCTCTTGTTGACGTTCTTCTTCAGTCTTGGATGTGGAGGCCTCAGCTTGATTGGATGAGGCAGGGTAATTAGTTCTTCCTTCAATAGGTTGCAGAATCTCTGGTTCTTGATTGATGTTTTGGCCTTCCGGTGGAATTGCCTCATCAGTGTTTAAGAACGTTGATGAAGTTGGTGGAGATTCGAAGATGTTATCAACTCGTTCTGGAATAGCTTTGTCTGCTGATCTCTCTTCTTCTACAGAAGGAGGAGTATCAATCGCCGTGATGCTCGTCAGATCCTTTTCAGCAGTGACAGTCGGATGGGTGGATGGTGGCTCCGGTTGACTGATTGAGTCAGTCATTGGTTGATCATAGATGGCATGATCAACAACAGCTTCCTCCGGTTGTTGAATGACTTCCTCTGTGATGAGAGGCTCTTTCAGCACTTTTGAAGTTTCTGCTTCTTTGTTGTATGTCAAGAAGCGTCTGTAGTATTTGGAGGAGAACAAGTAGCTCATGGCGAAGTTGTCGAAGTCATGAATTACTTCCCAAACATTTTCAATTTGGAAGAGGCTGAGTAGGGAAGCCTCCTCCATTTCAAATGAGTCTTCAGCTCCAGAGCCGAGAAGACTGTTGATTCTAGGGCATGGTGCCGTTTTCAGCAGAGTATACGTTAGGAGTCTGTGAAGGTCCCGGTAGACTCCTTGAGACATATCCACATTTCCAATAATGCTGCAGAGGTGATTGGTGGCACATTGTTGAGCTTCAGTCAGAAAGTCGACTGCTTCCTGAGTTCCTTTCAAAGCAAAAGTGGGGGCTGATTCTGGTACACTCTCTACAACTGTTTTGCCTTTGGATCTAGGAGAGAATTTCCAAGGCATCTCTGTTGGTATTGACGGTTTCTTGGGAAGGGTGGTACGAGTACGTCGAGGTACTCTTGTGCGAGGATTTGATTGAGATGAAGCAGGGGCTTCAGAATCTGATGATGGAGGAGAAGAGATGTCGATTACCTATTCCTTCGAGGAAGGTTTGGTATCTCTTCTGGCAATTTTGAAGAGGCGCAGGCTGTCTGTGAATTTGATCATCTGAGGCCAATGCACATACTTGTGCTTCTTTGTTCCTTCGATGATGATCTGAGATACTCTGTTCCCCTGTCGAACCATCGTCGCTGGTCGTGTGTTGTGGGCTTCATTGTACAGAAGCTTCAAGTAAGCTTCTTCCCAGTTGAAGCATTCCTTCTTCATCAGAGCAGCCATGACATGCTTCTGCGGTTGAGAAGCTTTGTCTGGAGTTCCCGTAGCGCCTATCCAGCATTTCTGGATAATCTTGCCTAATGTGGCAAATTCTGGATGAAGATGAGACAGAGTAATCTGACTCTTTGTTGATTCAGATTTATCCTTTAGTGCAGTCTTGAGGGTTTCATTTGCTTCATTATCAGTCAGTGAAGAGAGTAGAAATCCGTTGTTTGGGAGATTGAACAATTCCCCAACAATTTCAGAGACGTTGAGAGTCTCTTCAATACGTTTTGCTCCATCAATGATGCTGACCTTCGAGGTAAGTACTCCCGACTTGTTGAATTTGAGATTTTTGTAGAACTCTTTGACAGCTTCATCGAGCAAATAATTTGATTCTCTTGTGACAAACTTCGTCCAACCATTCTGGCGAAGTATTTCAGAGACCTTCAAAAATTCTGGCTTCTTTTCAAATGATTCTTCATGTATTGTCTGTTCATATCTGACTTCTTTCTTCATTGAAGCTTCCTTCTCTTTGTCAGTCTTCTTCATGTAAGTATTGGCCATTTCGAACAGAATATCAGTGAAGAGAATTTCTGCAAAAGGGGATCTCACAGTAGATTGCTGTGGATTTGGAATGTTAGAGAGAATGTGCAAAAGCGATGGAGAAGGAGGAATGGCAGTAGTAATGAAGAAAGTGTGATCGTGGGAGATGAACAGTTTCCTAGGGCAAACGAAAAGACGTGGGCGCGGTTTGAAATGTGCGCGCTAAATCAATTATAATAAATTTTGACGTCCGTAGTAAGTGCCCTACATATAAATGCTTAAAAAAAATGAGATATGCACTGATATAGAATATTTGTCATAATCATTTGCCGTAAATAGGCGGCGTGCAGTGTTTGCAGAGATTTGAAAAGATATGCATAAGAGAAGTTGTTGGAAATTGAAAGTCTAAAGACGAACGCAATCTCTCCAGTCAGTCAAAATCATACCTAGGCCCTATTAAAGATAGGACAAGTAAATGATACGAATAGGTTCCCAACAAATAGTAATTACAAACAGTCAGGTCCTGAAGAAGAAAAACAAGAACTTAAACAGTGTTCCCCCTGAATAATGTACCCCATAAACATCGTGTGAGAAGAGGCAAAAACTGTATAAGCATGAATCATCTATGAACAAAGTCTAAATCAAAAGGAATCAAAAATACGGAAGATCATAACAAGGAAGAGCTAGCTAAGACAAACCAAGAACATCATATACAAAATAATGAGTTTCTGTTTAGATGACATTCCTTGTTCTTTCTTAGTCCTTAGTTGATGCGTAGTTGTTTGTTTGGCTTCCTTGGAGGACTTCCTTTTGATTCTTCAGTCAGCTTCCCTTTTCCTTTCCTGTCCTCTTCACGTGTCTCCTTGTTACCAGATTCGGGGACATTGATGACTTTGTCCTGGATATCCAGTTGTTGTTGAAGGTGAGTGACTGTTGATTCCAGAATCGCAATTTTTACTCTTAGCTCATATGAGACTTCTTCATGAATGAGCATCCTTTCCTCCAGCATCTGGACCCTTTCATCAGTGGTATTTTCAGTAGGCTCTTTTTCTTCAGATTGCTTCTCTTTTTCCGTTGCTCTTGTTGAAGCCGACTGATGAGGTGGAATTTCAAGGTGGACTTCAAAGTCCTCATCATTGTCTTCTTTGAGAAGACCTTTGGAGGTGAGGTACAGTCTAAAGTTGGGTGCCCAGTCGTGGATGCCATCCCAAACATTTGTGACTCTGAACTTCTCAAAGATGCTGTTTTCCAAAGTTTCTATCTCTCCATCAGTGAGAACTTCATCAATCTCTTTGTATTGAGATTTGGGTAGAGTCTTGATGAAAATATAGAAGAAATAGCTGACAAGAGCTTGGAACTCTTCAGGATTCAGGGAGGCTAAGACTGTGGGAAAAAGGGTTGTGACACAGTGTTCGGACAGTTGTGTCACGAAGTTTTTGAGAAGGGCTTTTTGATTGACAAAGGTTGAGGATGAGGGAGCAGCATTGTCGTTAGAAACTTCATCAAACTTTTCCTTCTTGTTGAACCCTTCAAGACAGTAATGGAAGAAACCTCTGAGAGGAAGTTCTTCAGATTCTGTTTTCTTGTCAAAGGTTGCTCGAGTCTCCTCTGTCGGTTGATTTTCTTCATCTGCAGGAGTGACAGATGGAGTCTGCTGTTGAGGAGTTTCTGTGCTTGGCATTGGAACTTCTTCAGAAGATTTTGGAGCATCTTCTTCATGTTCCTCATTGTGGGATTTCAGTGGGGTGTTCAGCGAGATCTTGACTGGAGATGTCATGCTATCGAGCTTTTTTTTGGTTGAGCCTCGAGTCTTGTATCGTGGCTCGGATGTAAGGAGAGGAATTTCAGTCGAGATGATGGAATTTCCTCTGAGTGAGCTTTTCTGTTTTTCAAACAGATGAATGGTGGAAGACACTTGAGTAGTGTTCTTCCAGAAGCAAGGAGTCTCCTTAGCACTATGGAGGATGAGTGCTGAGACTCTTGTTCCTTGACGCAGATGTCTGGTGGAGTTAGACTCTTTCTTCTCTTCAGCGAGGATCTGAATGTAGGCCTTCTCCCAGTTGAATGGGCCTTTCTGCATCAGGGCAATCAGCACAAGTTTGTGTGGTCGTGAGAGATGACCAGGAGATCCAAGAGTGCCGAACCATCATTTCTTGATTATCTTTGCAATGGGTCTGAGATGAGTGTGAATTCTTGAAATGCTCAGAACATTGGTGATGACGTAATTGGCAGGCGCATTGCTTGTCAGTGCTTCCCTCATATGCTCAGTGGCTTCTTCGTCAGTGAAGAATGGAGCTGATCCATCAGTTGGAAGGTTGAACATCTCTCTCACAGCTTCAGATACATTGATGGACATCTTGGTTGATTCTGAGAAGTCTTCGTTGGTGAAAACAGAAATCTCTGTTTTGAGTTCACCAGTCGATTCATCCGTCTTGACGTTGTCGTAGAATTCTCGGATGATCGACTCGTTGAGAAGAAAACTTGGTGAACATTGGATGAACTTCATCCATCCATGTCGTCCTAAGATCTCATCGATCTTTTTGAAGTCAGCAAGCTGTTGGAGCGACTCCAGTGTTACCACAGATTCGTAACACACAACTTGTAGCGAAGCTGATTTTCCCATTTGGATTCTTTTAGAGGTTTTCTGCAAAAGTCTGAAGATTGATTCTCACAGAGATGGAACTGTGTATTCTTGTTGTTAGTTTTGCAGAGAAAGACACACACACAAGAATTTTGGCACACTAAGATTTCTCAGAGATTGAGAAAATCTTTAGTCGAAGATGAAACGTTTTTGAAGAAAGTGTGAGAAATCGTGCAAGAGGCGGTTTCAATAAATGTTTGAAATCCGTGTAAATGGAGTCGTGCCACGTGGATCACTCCGCTTGAAAAAAAAACGGGATCGTGTGATCGTGTGACAACCGTTTTCGAATAAATGTACACGTGTCTATAAAATAAGGAGTTTAAGCATTTAGACACATCAGATTTAAGTATAGTACAACCAAAAACAAGTTATTAAAGAAGAGCAGTCATAGATACAAGTGACATTGTTGAGAAAGGCTTACACAGAGAGAATTACAAGATATGACTTTGTTTGAAGTGTAGGTTCCCCCTGAGACTTATGACTGATTCTCCTTTGGTTTTGAAACCGTTGGCTGTTGTTGCATGCTTCTTTCTCGTTCCATCTTTCTTCTGTGCAGTAGTGATTCCTCACGAATCACTCTTTCAAGAACTTCTGACGTCGCTTTGAATTCTGTCTCTGTTTCCTTGAGACGTTGAAGAAGTTCTTGTTTCTGAGACTGAAGTAGTTTCAGTCTGTTGTTCAGTCTGTGTGCCTGAACATTTCTTTTGTCTGCTTCGTCTTTATCTGTTATGAAGTGATGCATGACAATCCATCGAGCATCTTGCACTTGATCAGTCTCTTTGAGGATCTGTTTGTGCTCCCTAAGAAGATTTTCAAATCTTGTACTTAGGTTTTGATACTCTAGTCGTGTTCGATCATATCTGCTCGTTGCTTCTGAGTGTGAGTGGGTTGGACTCTGATTTTCTTCTGGAAAGATGAACCTTTCTTCTTCATCAGACTCCAATGATCCCATCTCAAGTCCGCTGATCCCTCGAAAATATGTATGAACATAATCGCTGGAGGGATCCATCTTGTTCCTGTACTTGGTTAGAGAATGAAGGTAGAAGCACACAGGAAACAGGATATGGACACAAACCAAACAGACACAAGGGTAATCTCGAGAAGAGATTTTTGATCAAAGACAACGTTTCCCCCAAAAAGGATCTAGTTCAAGTAGAACTAGTCAGAGACAGATAGTTCTTGCGAACAACCTGCTCTGATACCAATTGTTAGGTCCGGGGGGTCTCGAATAGGTGTAGGGGGGGAATACACCTATAGGCTATTTTTATGACTATCTACAAACCTCAATCAGAGGGATCTCAGTCAGAGATAGAAACGAAACTTTACACGCAAACAAGACACCTGTTTAACCGAAATAAGTGTTGACCAACAGGGTTGACGACTGATACTGAAAGCTCTTCAGTAAAGAGTTATCAGTTAAGTCACTGGAACTTAACTGATCCACGTAAGGGCTTCAGTCGTGTTTGCAAGATGAAGATGATATCTTTCTTCCTTACTATCAGAGGATAGTGAGTCAGATTGATATCATACGCAGCGGAAATTAAACTTAGTTTCGAATAGCCTCGGTGGAGCAGATAGTTGGATTAAGGTTTCTCTTTTCAGTTAGTCAGCATTCAGTTTTATCAATTGAAATAACACAGTTATGAATGTAAAACTGAAAGCTGTAAATAACACAGAGACTTTTACGTGGTTCGGAAAAACTCTTTCCTACATCCACGGCTGGTTGATCAGACCAACAATCCACTCCGCAAGTGCTTCCCTGGTGCACTGCAAACCGTGAACTGAAGATAAACTCTCTCTTCAGCACCTACACACCTCGCGTAGGGTTTCCCTACCTACACACCTCGCGCAGGATTTCAGCACCTACACAGCTCGCGCAGGATTTCCTTGCTAAGCACACCTCGTGCTCAGACTTTCCTATCAGAGTTCAGAACACCTTCTGAAACTCCGAGTCACTCAAACACTCTTATGGGGGAGAGGTTTAAACGAGTGCCAACTATACTTACAAAGAACGAGTTCTTTGAAGTAAGTTTGACCTTTGGCTTCTGGGTACACAGAATATATGCCTAGGGTCTAAGAGAATGTATGTAATCAGCAGTGACTGATTTTGGCTTTGGAATTCTCTTCTTCGATTCAAGCTTTGGGCGATTTAAG
This sequence comes from Salvia miltiorrhiza, assembly GCF_028751815.1. Classification (NCBI taxonomy): domain Eukaryota; kingdom Viridiplantae; phylum Streptophyta; class Magnoliopsida; order Lamiales; family Lamiaceae; genus Salvia; species Salvia miltiorrhiza. The sequence continues at coordinate 11,308,495 of NC_080388.1, forward strand.
CTTTAGGCTGAGTAGCTATTTCGGCAGAGCTTCAGCTTATGTCGTTGAATCGGTGAAGATTGAAGTGATCCTCGAGCGCTATTTGTAGGAGAACTCTTGAATAGATCCGTTGGCGTAAATCGTCCTCAAGATTTCTTCCGTTGGAGAGCAATTCGAATTTGGGCTGAGGCTTCAATCTTCGAGGTTCCTTGTCTGTGTGGAAACGGCTCTCTTTGATGGACAGGAGATGTGACATCTCTGAAAAGTAACCACCAGATAGGAATGACCTCTGCAGAGATAAGATATTGAGATATCTCTGCATTTAATGCGGCTGTACTTGAGCGTACGTGGCTTCCTCTGAACGTTGGAAGATCAGTCCTAGGAGGAATGTTCAACTGATACTTGACTTTAGTATCAGTCCATGGCGCGCATTAAATAATCAGTCTTCAACTGATTCTTCAACTGATACTTCAGTTGGTAACTGCAGTCTTCAGTCTTCAGTCTTCGTTCTTCAGTCTTCAGTCTTCAGTCTTGGACACCGCAACTAAACTAGAAACGAACTCTAACACTTGAGTTCAAAAACGATTCTAGTCTATTACATTTAAGTCCTATGAATTTTGGTATCATCAAAACAAGGGTTAGGATATTCCACAAGGTTCCCAACAAATATACAAGTAATGTTGTTAATTACGGACCAGTCTCGTGCCGCCCGTATTTTTATGGCAAATAAATATTTATTTTTTAATTTTTTTTAATTTTTTTATCAATATAGTTTATTAATCATAAGTGTTTTAATTTGATAGTTTTAATGTATTTTTGAATTCATTTCCATATATGTCCTTATTTTTATGTCAAAACAATATATCTATTTATTAATCAATATGTTATTAATTTTTTTATCAATCTACGTTATAGAGTATAAGTATTTTCATTTTGTAATTATAATGTATTTTGAATTCATTTGCATACCTTGAATTCACTCACAATAAATAGGACGATTTGAAAACATAAAACAATTAAATTGTTCAACAAAACACAAATGTTAAACAAAGTTCAAGTGTAATTGTGTTTGTTCAGAAACATAACATAAAGCAAAAAAAAAAGTTCAACATGATATAGATACATAGAAGTGATGCTCAAGGTAGCTAACCCGACCGCCTCAATATCTCCTCGAAGTATGTCATCCGCTCCTCAAGGGCCTCACGTGCTGCTCGTTCGGCCTCACGTGCGGCTCGTTCGGCCTCACGTGCTGCTTCTTGGGCCGCCCTATCCTCCTCAGCCCTTTGGAGACGCTCCTGCAGTGTGGAGATCCGAGTCTCATACATCTGCTGAGACATCTGGGAAGAGCCTGTACTGTTAGTAGACCCCCTACTAAACTGGCTCACACCGGCACTTTCAGTGTCGTACAGTCGTGACCTACCGGGACGTACGAGCTCCAAGTAGACCTCATCGAGTCGGTCCTCTCGTCCTGTCTCAACAGCAACGTGACGAATCTCCGCCTAATTCATACATAACAATACACAATTATTATAAAATAAATACATTTTACTATGTATTACTAATATTTGTTCAAACTTAAACATTTACATCAAGGTTGGCATCCTTTTCTGACACAAAAGTTCCATCTGCGTACATGTGTAGACGGAGGAAAGTGCTGTAGTTAGATGCAGTTGGGGGGACTTCACCATCCACGAGCTGTTCATGCATTTATATAAGATAAATAAGGTAATATATATATATATATATATATATATATATATATTTATATTTATTAGATAAATACTTAATATATATTTATATATATATATATATATAATATATATATATATATAATATTAAGTATTTATTACTTAATATTATATATACATATATATTAATATTTATATTTATTAGATAAATACTTAATCGATAATTACTAATCAGACTCTGCTGCAGAATACGACTCGACTGAGACCCTCCAACGTGCCGACTGATCCCTGTACCAACTCCATCGGGCTCAGAGTATCGGTTCTCACGTGCGCGCCTAGAAACGGCCTTAACCTCATCTTGATCCCAGTATGCCTTGAGTCCCGTCCAAAAGGTGTCGGACATGCCCAGCGGTGTCTCCATCATCTCCCCTGCCTCGGTCTTCTCTTTGAGCTGTCTCTTATACTCGCTCATGTTGTCACTGTACCTTTTGCGGGCCTTGTCTAACCACATTTTTTTCACATCAGCCTCATCTTCAGGGTTCCAAGCAAACTCTTTCTGTTGAATATATTGGTTAAATTAATATAACATTTTAACAATATATAATGATAAATTTATATATAGTAGAAATTCATTTACCTTGAATTCCTCAAAATACAACGCCTGCACCGTTGGCGGAGTTAACTTCCACGTGTACCCGCCTGGGTTCAGAATCCTCTTAAACGAGTTCGTGCAGCAGGTGGAGATCCCCGGGGGCTCAATCAACTTACTGTACCAATATATCAAAATAATTTAAAGAATTACTTGATATAGACAAATAATGATTTAAATAAAAATACTTACCCAGCAGTATTCCTCTGAAAGAGGATCCTCCCGTCGCGCCTCTCACAATCGGCCCTAATCTGCGCCACTGATTTGCCTTTGGGCCTTTTAGACCCAGATGCAGCAGCGGTCTGTGGAGGGGAACCAGACTCTGGAGTCGCAGAAATGTACGGCCCAGAGCCTGAGGAGGACTGTCGCTCCTGCTCAGGCCCAAAAGGGCGAATCACCTGTTACACACAATAATTTAGGTTTGCAAGCCCATTTTTAGTCAAGTAAATGTATATTGAATATAAATTTGTCACATCTTACATAATGGCCAAACCACACCATAAAATCGTTGTCGAAAGCACTCTCTAACTCCGCTTCGGTTAGTGAAGGATTTACATAGCGCATTTCGTCCTCGAAGATCCTAAGATATAACGAAAAAAGTTATAAGTTACCACTTATGTACGTCGAGAATTTATATACATAAATTGAGTCAAGAATACTCACTTGATATATGTGTTTGCAACCTCCGCACAATTGCTCAAAACATACATATGCGCAGCCATGTATTCTTTAGGATCCATGTATCTCTTTGTCATTCGCCCAATCGGACGTCCAACTGGTTTGAAGATTAAGAGTTGATTAGGATCATCATTTTCTTCAACGGACTCTTCAATATTGCGAGGCAAATTTCTCCACTTTGTAGTCACATGATCCTCAAAGTAATATGAAGAGAAGGTGGACATTTCCTCTAGTATATATGCATTGCTGATGGATCCTTCAACCTTGGCTTTGTTTCTTATATGATTTTTCAATGTCCTCAAATATCGTTCAAAATGATACATCCACCGATACTGCACTGGACCAGCCAATCGTGCTTCATCTGCCAAATGAACTGGTAGGTGCTCCATTGAATCAAAGAAACTCGGGGGAAAGATACGCTCAAGTTTGTATAGAGTAACTGATATCTTCTCACTGAGGAGTCCCATATCATGTATTGAGACATTGCGGGCTGTTAATTCTCTAAAGAAACAACTTAACTCTGTAATTGCCTCCCAAACATTCTTAGGAAGAAGTTCTTTAAAGGCTACAGGTAGCAGTATTTGCATGAACACGTCACAGTCGTGGCTTTTCATGTTATGCATCTTCAGGGCGTTCAAATCAACGCATCTGCTAATATTTGACATGTACCCATCGGGAAACTTAAGACTTTGATCCATTGAAGTAAGATTTTCTTCTCATCCCTTTCAAGCGTATAACATGCTTTTGGATACAGTCGGGATCCCTCCACTTTCTTCAATTCAGGCCGTCGACAGAAGATGTTCAATTCTTCTCTCGACTTTTCGGTATCTTTTGTCTTCCCCTTCACATCGAAGACGGTATTAAACACATTATCAAACACATTTTTTTCAATGTGCATGACATCCAGATTATGTCGAATCAAAAGGTCCTTCCAATAGGGAAGATCCCAAAATATGTTTTTCTTCTTCCACCCAACATGTTCATATTTTGCGAGTTGAGCGTTCCTGTTATCGAAGTCTTCGGTAACCTTCACGAAGCCCAACCCCTCAATTTGATTCAAGATTTCTATTCCGAATCTGTGTTCTGGTGGACCCACATTGCATGTCTTATTCTTCAAGAATGAAGTCTTATTTCTCCTAAACACATGGTCACGAGGTAAGAACTTCCGATTATTGTCAAACCACGATTGTTTACCACTCTTCGTTAGTGTAAATGCGTCTGTATTCTCCATACAGTGTGGACATGCCAATTTCCCAGCTGTACCCCACCCAAACAACATAGCGTACGCTGGAAAATCACTAATGGTCCATATCAAAGCTGCTCGCATCTGAAAATTTTGCTGCAACGATATGTCATAAGTGTTCACACCAACCTCCCACAAATATTTCAACTCTTGTATCAGTGGTTGTAAGAAAACGTCCAACTTCATCTTTGGGTTAGATGGCCCAGGCACCAGGACAGTGAGGAACATGAATTGTTCTTTCATGCACAACCACGGAGGCAAGTTATACGGTGTGACAATAACCGGCCAAGAAGAATATTGACGCCCTGATTGTGCAAATGGGGCAAAACCATCTGTAGAGAGGCCTAATCTCACATTTCTTATCTCCTCGGTGAATCCAGGATATACTGAATTCAAGTGTTTCCATGCCGGAGAGTCTGCTGGGTGGCGCATGATCCCATCTTCTATTGAAGTCGCATGCCATCGCATATTTTCGGCTGTTGCCGCAGATGCAAACAACCTTTGCAGTCGGGGTGTCAAAGGAAAGTAGTGCATCTGTTTGGCGGCCACACGTTTCTTTCGGCGGCTTCCAGATGCACGCAAGTTCTCCTTATATCGTGATGCACCACAAAAATTACAACTCTCTAGCTCACTGTCGTCCCCCCAATACAACATGCAGTTATTAACGCAACAATCAATCTTCTCTACTGGCAAACCCAACCCGCGCAGATTTCTCTTCGTACTGTAAAAGCTGTCAGGGCAGTTGTTATCCTTCGGTAAAGCCTTTTGAACCATCTCAGATATCTGATTAAAACATCTCTCTGACATGTGATTTTCAACCTTTATGCTCATCATCTGTGTCATCCAGGATAACTATGAGTAAGTGTCACAGTCTGGGTATAGAGGACTATCAGCTGCGTTCAACATGTCATAAATTTGTTGAGCGCCAGGATTAGGCGGCTCCTCAAGATTTGGAGGATCTTGATAATTACTAGGTCCAGCATGATCATGCACCATCCTTTGGTAATTATTGTATGACCCATCATCCTCATCCATTATAGTATGTTCTGCTGGCATATACACTGGTGCTTCCCCTTGATAACACCAGTTCGTGTAATTGTGGATAAATCAACGCCTAGTAACATGTTCTCTGACTGTAGGTACAGATGCAAAGACTTTATTCTTACACTTTCTACACGGGCACCTAATGTTACCAATTCCATCTGTATACGCTGTTTGATATATTGCAAACTCGAGGAAACTCTCAAGTCTCGTTTCAAATGCAGCACGATCATTGTATCTCGCGTACATCCACGATCGATTATCACTCATTCTTGCAAATTCTAATTGAAAATAAAAATAAATCAAATACAATAAATTACTTGAATCTAAGAAAATTTCGACAGCATAACCCCACTATCCTAACTACCAAGTGCTCGACTCTACCAGCAACTATAGTGACCATAGTGGTCCTAATTTACTAAACCTATACTAGGTCTACCCGGCCCCCCAATGTCGAAACAATAATAAAATAACATATAAAACAATAAAAAAAATAAGGTAATAAAATCAAACACAATCATTTGTTGGGAGAAGATCCTTAAGAAATAATCAATTTCTATCCCAAAGGGAGAAGATCCTTAAGAAATTGATTAAATCTATCCCACAATATATAATAACATATCATTTCATCCGAAACAGTAAATCAATTTAAAATTAATCTAATTAACAAATTAATTTCAATTAATCATACTTTAAACATCCTATAAAGTAATTATAGTTAAATCAATTCAAAATTAATCTAATTAGCAAATTAATTTCAATTAATCATACTTTAAACATCCTATAAAGTAATTATAGTTAAATCAATTCAAAATTAATCTAATTAGCAAATTAATTTCAATTAATCATACTTTAAACATCCTATAAAGTAATTATAGTTAAATCAATTCAAAATTAATCTAATTAGCAAATTAATTTCAATTAATCATACTTTAAACATACTATAAATTAATTAGAGTTAAATTAATTTCAATCAAACAAATAAATAAAAAATAAATACACAAATAAATAAAAGTCTATTAAAAACGAGAGTGTACCGTGGGAGTCGACGGCGGAACCATGCGGTGGCAGGAGCGGTGAGGCGGCAGGATTGGCCTGAAATTAGGAGGAGAAAGATGAAGAGAGGGTGTGAGAGAGAGAGAGAGAGAGAAGGAAATGAGGGGCTTACCTTGACGGAGGCGACGGCGGCGACGGCGACGGCGACAGGCGGCAGCAGCAGCGGCAGCGGCAGGGCAGGGGGGGCTGGAGGGGGGGGGGGGTGTTCTGTTCTGGTGGAGTTAGGGCTTCTGCCCAAATTTGGGCTTAAAATTAGCGGCGGCCCATTCCCGCCGCTAATAGCCGACCCGCATCTCAAATTACCGGCGGCAATATTGCCGCCGCTAATCACCGGCGGTAAATTGCCGCCGCTATTGATATATTAAAAAAAAATTAATTGCCATTTACCGGCGGCAGATATTTTTACCGGCGGCGACTTTGCCGCCAGTATTAACGCCATATATTCAAAAACTACGGGTCGGCAGCTCCGCCGTCGGAAAGCCGCCGGTAATCGCCAGCGGCGGAGCTACCGCCGGTAAATATTGCCGGTAAATCGGCGCTTTTTTGTAGTGATTAGTCGTTGAATCGACGCTGATTTCGTAACAACTGCTTCGGCACATCTTTCATTTGATTTCTAGCTTAGCTTATTAGCCTGCGTCATTTCCTCTTCTTAATGTTGTATAATCATGTTTCATCATCATTTCATTGGTTGTCGAATATACGATCTTGTTATGCTTAGCAGATTTACGGCGTTGACATAACCATCCTTGAACACTTCTAATAATAATAATAAGACCAATAAAATGGTATGCCCCATATATTTTCCTTAATTTTTATCCTTATAAATCCTTTTTATTTACAAAAAAAAGAATCACATATTTAATCTCAACCACACATCTCATAAAATGGTGGGACCATTTCTCCACTATATAAATGATGAGGAGTAAGGATCTCATGCCTGCCCCAAAAATATCGGGCCAGCACAGAAATTAGGCTCCAAACATACTTAACTCTAAGAGCATAGATGCGTCACACAATTGTCAAAGCAAGTCAGCGGCGCAGACTAACGTCTGCGCAGACTAGAAGAGACGGCTTAACTTCAAGATAACACTTGGAGAGGACTCAAAGAAAGAAACATCTTCAGTGAGAACAATGATCAAAAGAGCTGCGTAGATAAGACCAGAACGCAACACATACGAGGGGATCAATTACGCCCTATATAAAGGGCGGCGCAGACCAAGGTCCGTTCCGTTTAAGACGGCGCAGACTCAGGGCCGCCCCATTTTAGGCGGCGCAGACAAAAGTTCATCCCGATTAAGTCGACACAGATGAAGGCTCGCCCCTATGAAGTTGGCGCAGACGAAGAGTGGAAGCAACTAGCGTCGAGCTTGGGAGGACCACATGTTCAGTATGAAGTTGCGAAATAGTTAGGAAAGTTTGTTAGTAGATAGAGAATCATTCACGAACGCCGCATGTGGAGCACGTGAATGACTTGTAAAGGCTTTTTTACCCTTCGCCCTAATGTAACTCTATAAATACTCCTTGTAACTCATTATAATGGACACGCAAAAAATACTTTAAGGAATTCGTCTGCAAGTTTAAAGCAAGTTTTTCTCTCATCGTTACACAGGTTATTCCGATCTCCTTTTCCGATTTGTTTAAATCTAGGTTTGAATGTTGAGCTTCACCAATAAAAATCATCACCAATTTTATTAAAACATATGTCCACCAAAAGTGCTATAATTTTGGTGGATGGAGGGAATATGATTTACTTCACATATTTTTAAAACTGAAACGAAAAATTATGTATATTTTAATTAAAATAAATTGAAATTTTCTGAAAATAGAAATATCCACTTTATGATGTTTTTTAAAGAAAATTTAAAGATGAATTATTATTCAATTAATAAATATATATAAATATAACTAAAATAAGTCAAAATTCTTAAAGAAAATTATGTAGCTGTTAGTTGTTAGTTGTTACACAAGTCTTGAAATACCACAAGCTTTCACCCGCTTCGAAATTTGCATGCGATTTAAAATTTTGATTTAAATACACAAATTTTTAATTATTTTAATTTTTCACATATTTATCAATTTTTGACGAATAAATATTACTGTGATTAGCTGAAATTATAATTTCTTATCACCATTTAGTATATTATTCGTTTAAATCATATACACATTTCAAACGTGAAATTATAATTTCTTATCGCCATTTAGTATATTATTCGTTTAAATCATATACACATTTCAAACGTTCACTTCAACAATAATTTAAAGGCAATCAATGATAACCATATGAAAAGTTAAAACATTAAAAATTCATATAGGCATAGCTTTTACTTGAGGCATAAAATTAAAATTGAACGAAAGTTCGTGCATATAGCTACTTTAAGATATAAATACAAAAACCAGTGAAACCAAATAATAAGACAACCGTTTATTTTGTACCCAACATTCTTCGATTCAATTCAAGAAAGTTTAGATATATAGCTACAAGCTATAACTTTATTTCGATATAATAATGTTTTTATGATTAAAGTTGTTTTAACACCCACCAACTTCCCAGTGGACCACCAAAAGCAGTATAAAACTCCAACAAATTCTACTTAAAAAGATTTATGTATTAAGTATGTAATTGAAAACATGTATATCTACAAAACTATAATTTTGCAAATAACAGAGACATTAAAAAGCATCATCTTCTCGTCATAGATTTAGACCTCTTCATTTTCCTACACTTGTCGTCCGACCTACTCCAACCGTACCCACCCGGAATCACAAACGGATCATCCGCCAACTGGCGGCGGCACGACGGCGGCGGTACGCCTTTACCGCCACTAGTAGTCTCATCTTCACTGCCGGCAAGCTGCGTCGGACTAGACAGCGGAGTGTAGAAATGCTCAATTGGCTCTAAATCCACGAATTTTGTGAATGTTATCACCACTCTCACCGTCGGAATCACGGGTATCGCAACCTGATTCAGTATCATCAATTCAAAATTAATCCATCTATTAACATAAATAAATAAACTTGTATTTATATGTCACATGCACTTAATGAAACGCATGCTCCTACATAAAGACTTTAGATTCAAACGTTACACTTTAGAGCTTATACCATGAATTATATTATCCATATGCCCACATTTAATACTGTCATTTCAAATGAAAAATAGATGTGGTCTCCACGGGCCCATCACACATTCAAATGCTCCTACTCTTTTAATTTTAATAATAAAAGAAAATTCTACACACCATAATATCAGATTATTAGTTTATCTGCACCTAAAATACAATAATAAAAATGTATGTTATATCTCATGGAGTATTTGAAAAAGTAAAATATTCTTATTTCATCCGAGATAGCTATTGCAACACTTCGTGGATAACACAAGTTTTAATAAAAAAATTAATAGATAGAGTAAAAAAAAATTAATAGATGTATTATTTTTTAGGGGATTAATAGATGTATTTTTAGTGAAGTAATCATCACAATTTTCGTGTGCATCGAATAAGATAAGTATGAAAATGTAAATGATTTGAGACGCAAGACAAAGGAGGCAAATACAATCCAGTGATTAAAATCTCTGTTTTTTGAGGAGATAGAAATGATATAGTAATAAATTAATGAAAGCAAATCACAATCACAAAAGGAGGGATTACTTATTGATAAATACCTTGACCGGAAACGTCCCCGGCGGAAACGTCGTCGTTAGCAGCTCTCTCATTCTTCTAACGGTCTTAATCTTATTCGACAGGATATCGAGTAACGGCAGCACCTCCTCCGTCTTCAACGGGAACTGCTCCGTTAGCCACACCGTCGGCCGCAAGCTCTTTGCAAACTCCTTCTCCTTCGTCCTCGGCGGCGCCACCAGCCTCTCGGCCGTGCACGGCGGCGGCGCTCTCCTCCTCGAACCAGCAGGGAATATATCCACACTTTTCCGAGACACCGACACGAATTCCCTATCCTCCCCGGCAAAACTACTGTGGCGCCGCCGCTGGTAATCGCCGGAGACGCTGAACCTCGGATTCTCCGCCACGATGAAACCGTCGTCGGACGCCTCGTCGATCTCCAGCGGCAAGATGCAAGTCGGCGAGAGCGGATCTCCTCTGTTTTCCGCTGCCGCGGCGGTGATTTTGCGCGATCGGAATGTCAGGTGCACGTTGTGCATTTCGTAAACCCTAGCTTTCCATTCTCCGACGTTCTCGGTTTTCTCCTGTCGCCGCCAGTTCGTGCGGCCGATCAATTCGGCTCTCGTCACATCCATTCCGGGTCGGTAAACGCTGGTTTGATTGCAGAAATCGGAGATTTCAGCGTCGGAGAGTGGATTTCCGGCGTTCTCGAACGCGTTGGAGATCTTCTTCTCGTCGTGGTTGAGGATGAGGAGGGAGCCTAATTGGGGCGAAACGACGTCGCCGTTGCAAATGCCTTCATCGTTGAGGAAGAGGATGCTCTGGTTGGCGCGTTGGATTTTGAGGCCATCGTAGCCGGCGAGGGAGGTATCGGCGCGTAGGTTCCCGCCGCGCTTCCAGATCCTGTAGGTGTCGGAGGGTGCGATCTTCCCGACGAACGGCACGACGGAGCTCTCGAAGTGGAAGGAGATCTCCATGTAGAAGTCGCGCATGCGGCGGAGCGCCGCGGCGAGGCGGGGGAGGCGGCGCCGCCACTTCGACCAGGTGGCGAGGTGGTGGTACTGGACGAGGACGGGGACGATCGCCGGGCAGCGGCGGAGGAGCGCCTCCTGGAGGGGGTTCCATCCGGCAGCGTTCTGGAGGGATATGTCGGCCCCGGCGGCGGCGAGCGCGCGGACCGCCGCGCCGTCGTTGAGGCGGACGGCGAGGTGGAGCGGGGTCTCCCTGAGGCGGTTGTCGCGACGGTCGAGAGCGGCGGAGATTCGCTCGGCGAGGCGCTCCTCGGCTAGGGATTCGGACTCGGTGTGGATGCGGATGGGGTCGGATAGTTTGGGCAAGGGGGCTATGAGCTTGGTGAGGGTGGCGTGATCGCCTGTCGCCACCGCGTAGTGGGCGGGGCTGTCGGCGTAGTCTTGTGGCCGCACGACGGTGGCCGCCGCCGAAGATTTGGACATTTGAACAAATTGGGCAGTTTGGTTGCTTGAAACTGCGCCGCTATATTTGGTGAGTAGAAATAATGGTGAGTTATGGTGCACCAATTGTTCATGCAGTTAATAAGGGAAATATTGTGGGCGACTGTGTGAGAGCTGTTGCAGTATATAGCGTATTTTTTTGAGGACTTTTTCTTTAAGAAAAGGAAGTGTAAATATTGAGTCTACCCGGCGCGGCTTTTGGTGAATCTTTAACTGTGCAGGTCATGAATTTTTGTCGCTGCTATTTTATGCAGTTGGCAAATTACATTTATATTAAGAGATGCTATATCATTCTACCAATTCTCATGTAACAAAATAATATAAAAAATTATGGTGGTATAGACAAAATATAAAAAAAGTAACTATTTTGAAATATTATGTTCTAACGCATTTATACGATTTATTTTGTGCATAATCAAAACTCGTGTAACTAAAATTTGTATAAAAATGTATAATATTGTTACACGAATTTTAGCTACACAATCGTATAAGTGTGTGAGAGCATAATAGTTCAAAATGAATGTTATTTTCATATTTCTATATGTATAACTATAATTTTCTATTATTATATGATTTTGGCTTAGATTAGTGTTTTGGCTCTTAAAATTAATTGCAATAGTTCTAGTTGTGTACTGCATTTAAGATGAAAGGAATTTGGATCCACATATATTACCAAGAAATGAATTTCTATTAAATTGGAGTTAAATGTTTCTTATTCAGATAGTCATAGATAAATTCGCTAATATTAACTCCAATTTCACTTTTAAGTCATTCAACCTAGTTGCTACTTTAATTTGTTCTGAAGGCCAAGAAATAACTTTAAGGCCCCCTCATGTTTCCTTTTATCGCTTAAAATTGTGTGCATAAGATCGGAACGATATATTCAATTTATAAATTCTCAATTATGGTTTAGTAATTTTTAGTTAAAGTTTATTAATCATAATTAAAATGTAGTTAATAGTTAAAAATCAAATTAAATGTATTAATCTTTAGTTGGAATTTATTAATCATAATTAGAATTTAATTAGAGTAGATGCAACATATATAGGGTGCCTCTCTTTTGAGAAGGGCATAATCCAAGTATTATGCTGGTGGCGTTTTTAAAGGAGTCAATTATAGTGATTTGTTATTATTATTATTTTTTATTTGAAGGAGGGGAGCGTGAAGGAACCATATTTTGATATATGATCCACGTGCCCGTGACCAATTTCGGATACCAAACGAATACATACAAAAATCACAAGTGCCTATTGCAAGAAAACTGCAGCTTACTTGCAAATCCGGTGATGAGAGACTCCAGTGTTGATCTTCCAACTTGTTCTCACGGTAGAACTTGACGTTGGGTGGCAACGAGCTTCAAGTCCTCTCCCTCAAAGTTGGCGTCTCCTCTTCTCCAATTCTGCTCTCACGTGTGTGTGATTAATTAATTAGGTTTAAGGTTGTCTTATTACTTATACTAGGTATTAGACATACCTAAATAATAAGCCCAAAACATAATTAAATCAGACCAAGCCCAAAGGCTTAAGAGAGGAGAGGGACGCTCACTTAAGAAGTACAACCTTTATTGGGCCAAGTGGGGATCTACTAGCTTGAATAAAGTTTGGCCTCCCAGTGCTCGATTTTCTTATTCAGCCCAGAATAAAATCGAGACACAAGTATTAATTTATTCCACTAGAAAATTAATGCTGATTTACCTCTTTATTCTTTAGGTGAGTCGGGGCTAGCATTAGACTTAATTAATCTCCGTGTTTAAGATATCCAATATCCATTAATTAATTAATTCCTCTGACGATCAAATAATTAATTAATTAGTCGTTTAATTATAAACGAGATCTCGAGTGCTACCACTTAAACTTATTATCGTATCGGAACTAAATTCCACCTGCAGGGTTTAATACGATAAACTTATTAAGTTCCTCGAGAGGATATTATCATCCTGTTATTAGCAGGACACAGATCCTTATTGCGATATAATCGCATGTCAAATAATAATTGTTATCACCCAAAGTATCGAGTATATTGAGTTTCAAGACAACTCTCACCCATGATAAATCAAAGCAATAGTCAATATATTATTCACACCGATTAATCCAACTACGGTTAAGACTATTTAAGTCACCGAGATCTTGATTCTTAATTAGTCAAAATTTAAGAATTCATCTCATTGTGATCATGTTCAATACACGAAGGTACCAGCATAAATAAATAGCCAAGATAAACTATTTATCCATTTATGCTACAATCTAAACCAGCAACTCGTCCATAGTTGCCTCGGTTGTCAACTCAATTTATATATCAACCTTTTCCAATTATATGATCTTCTGTGATCTACAACACACCATATAATCTATAGTATGAGATAAATTGGACTATAATAGGATTATGCAATAACAATATTTCAGATAGAAGAATCACAGTGAACAAAGGAATCAATGTATACAAGCATAAAGTCTTGCTTTTCAGTATACAACCCTTCAAAAGTTACATCGAAAGATCAATTCGAGCTCAATGATTGATGCTTAATTGTTCTAATTTTAAGGGTTTATATAAGCTTTATTTTAAGATAATCTTCTGGAATTTGGTATGTTTTATGGCTTGCTTGATGCTTTGCAGGAGATTTAGGTTTTTGGATGGAAGAATACAATTTTGGAGATTTCGGGGCTAAGGATGGCGTTTTTAGCTAAACTCTTAACTTTGTAGCAGAGAAACAATCAAGATTCAGAGAAGCGAAGCCTCGTGCCAGAGCCGAGAAGGCCCGCGCCAGAGCTAAAACCCCGCGCTGCATGCCAGAGCAGCGGAACCAATCACCAGAGCAGCGAAGTCAATCTCCAGAGCAGAAGAGTTAAGCCAGAGCAGAGCCGACATCTCCAGAGCAGCGAAATGAGAAGCCAGAGAAATGCGCCAGTGCCAGAGCAGCGAAATGAGAAGCTAGAGAAATCAAAGCCCAGAACAGCGAAGTCAACTAGTCAGAGCAGAGGAATCACTAGTCAGAGGGGAGAAAAGCCAGAGCAGAGAAATCAAGAAGCCAGAGGAACCGAATGTCAGAGCAGCGAATTGAATCGCCAGAGAAACTGGGAGTCAGAGCAGACAAGTGCGCCAGAGCGGAAGTCGTTCCTCTGGCGAGAGCCGCGAATTCGGCCAGAATGGAGATGACTTGCAGCACGCGACACAGCTGGAGAGTTGCCTTATCTTGCACGATTCTATTTCCTTTAAGAGTCCAGCTTTGCATGGCAACTTCCATAGTGATCAAGAAGGATTTGAAGTCTATAAATAGGGCTTAATTTTTGTCTTTCAGAATATATAATTCCTTGCCCTAATTTTCGTCTTTGCTGGAGATCATCTTTCCCTTGGCAGCCGCAAACTTTAGACTTAGACTTATTAGTTTACTTTGATTACGTTCATCCTTTTGCTTTAGTTTTTAGTGCAGACGATTTCTCTTTTCGTTCCAGAGTGGTTATTTTATTTTCTTTGCAATTTAATTTATTCTCTTGTTCTATGTTTACTTTTATTTCTTTGCTTGTTCTTAATTTAAGCATGAGTAGCTAAACTTTTAATTCGGCGAGAATAATGAAACTCTAATTTAATTATCTGAGAGACCTAATTGGTTTAAAATTTATTTCTATTGATTCCGATTAATTCCTAGGTTCAATGATAATTCTGATTTTATTTAAGCCTGATCAACTTAGGTTTAATTGGATTATAGTCAATTAGCACCTCCAATCCGTAATTGTTGGAATATGGCTGATTAGTGACAAAACTACCATGTTCGTAGTAGGAATTAATTGGTATATTAATTATTACTAGCGTATCTAGGATAATTGATATAAATGGGGTTCCTTCACCTTAATGCTATTAGAATATTAAATCTAAGACTGGCGTATCCAGCTAGGTTATATTTTAATAAGGGAAATAGACAAGACTAGCGTATCTAGCTGTCTATCGACATAGTAAGTAGGAATTGGGGTATGTCAGTGCGTATCACGGTATCCTATAACTCGTTGGTTAATAGGGATTATTTGATTATTGCGTCGAGGATCAGAGATTAAATTAGTGTGGATTTATTTGAGCCGAATTACCTTTCTATTGATTTATTTCAAGAGTTACTTCTATTTGATTTGTTACATTCTTAGTTTTAATTAATTATTCTCAAAATTAAGGCATGGTGGCATCACCGTTTTTTTTTTATAGATTTAGGGATTTGAATGATTTTTAACTGCTCTCTGTGGGATCGACCCTGCTTACCATTATACTAATTTATTTTGGTAATTCCGCAGGAATTATTTGGTGGTTGGCGACGTCCACCACTCAACCATCACAAGCATTGAATCGAAGAAGAGAGCAAAGAAAGATCATACAATCAGAATGGCTGATTACAAGAACTCTCTTAGAATTTCTAGGCAATCAATAGATATATCTTTAGCCTAGTTGATGATTACTTGAGAGCATGTTCTCAGTAATCCTAGTTGGTTATTACATAACATTTTTCTTTTAGAGAGAAGAGTGTTTGTAATAGAGTTCGAGACTAAGACCGAACTCAGCTGTGCTTAGTACCGTTAAATTAAACAGATCAGTTCCTTGGCACCTGATAAGCCAAGTGATTGTTGTTTAATATCAGTAAACTAAACAGTTCGGGTCCATTGGCACCTGGTAAGCCAAGTGGTTGTTGTTTAGTACCGAAAAACTAAACTAGACGGTTACCTTGGTACCAGTTAAACCAATAGGGAGTTCAGATTAAAGGTTTTGGCTCCAATTACCTTAGTATTAGCTGATTGGACACTACAGTGTCAGGGTGTGCTAAGTGTTAAATCTAATTCAGGGTGGATTGGTAGGTTTGTTGTGCACCTCTAAGCATAAGCCCATAATATTTGTCAGATAAATAATCTGGCTGTGGATGTAGGAAATATGTTTCCAAACCACGTTAAAATCCTTGTGTTCTTTATCTGCTTTTAGTTATTTCCTTACTTGTGTCAAACTGATTTCAACTGAACTGGATTAACTGAAAAGTGTAACTAAGGATTTTACAAGTGACAAACATTTTCTAAGGGCTATTCGCACTAAGTTTAAATTCCGCTACTGAGTAATTAATCCTACTGACTACTGATGGTCAGAGAGATTAATAACTCTACTCTGTTTTACAAACTAGACTGAAGTCTTACTTGGATATCAGTTAAGCTTAGTGCTCGACTGATGTCACTTTACTGAAGTATCTTCAGCATCAGTTTACAACCTATTTCGAACTGAAATTTGATTGAGTTTGTTTTGTTTGCGAAAAATAGCCCACGGGTGTATTCCTCCCCCCCTCCCCCCATACACCTGTCACCAACCCTCTGAGACCCCAACAGTTATATAAATTGGTGGAAATATATTACCGTTAGAACTGTGTTTTTATATATTATATAAAAATTATAGATATTTTTTGTCAGATTTTCGTGATAAAGAAGATAAAATAAAATTGAGAAAAAAATTAAAACTACGGAAATTAAATAAACAAAAATATATAAGTAAATATAAAAATCATATAAATAAAATAAAATCAAGAGATAAAAATGAAATAAGTTTGAGACTTTTAATTCCTATAACATTTTTATTTTAACTCAATTTCAAATATAATATATATTAAATTAAAGCTCTTATCATGATTTTTAATTTAATATATATTGAATATTTATCATTGTTAAATTAAAAAAATTAGAAGGAAAAAAAAGAAAAGAAAACGAAAATAACAATTACAAAATATAAAAAAGCTAAATATTTATTTTAGAGTGGAGACAGTAAACAGTTACTCCTATTTGTTAGTAGAAAAAGATAGTGTTTCTTTTAGTGGCGAAAAAGTAAAACATAAAATAAATTGTGGTCAGATTGAGTTAGCTGAAAAATATGCCTAATTAGTTAGAATAAAAACTGATTTTCAAAATTTGCCGGTAAATTGTTACCGTTGAATTGTTGTTTTATATTATATTATATATTATATATATAGATGTTTCTCTTACAATATCTTTAATAATTTAAATTTTATGAATATTTTAATAATTTAACATATATTGGTTTTATGTATTCTAAAATTATGCAAAATTTACATGTATGTATTATTTCAATCATTGTTTTGTACACATAAGCATACATGTTTCTATACAGAAATATTATTACTTGTATATTGAAAAAGTATAAAAATTTAAAATATTTTATGTTTCGAACATTCAATGTTTTTCAAAAATATTTCGAATAGAGGATTTGGAGGTGACAAAGTGAGGGTGAGAGAGCCAAGAAAATGGAGAAAAGAAAGATTTTTTTAAAAAAATATGTATATGTCGGATTCGTATTCGGGTTGAAGGATCTGAGCCTCCGATTCTCCAC